>NW_015515775.1:0-3201 GCF_001515645.1 Sinocyclocheilus grahami | reverse complement strand
GTCTTCTAATGACACAATTTACACAAATAAGTGATTACCGTTTCCCACTGAGACCTGAGAAAGTGCTGCACCATCTGTCTTTCTCATCTGCTTGCCTTTGCTTCCTGAAACAGTGAAGACACTGAGTTATCAGGACTGTCATGTTTGCAACTAGAACGGCCATACAAACTGACACGTGTTCCTTCAGATTATAAATCGTATTCGCCTTTTTGAATGTAAAATATCACGTGATTCTTGGAGAACCGATGAGGGCTTGCTTGCCTGCAAGCATGCGTAAACATTTTTTTCCCTTACAAAAGATTAATTTGTCGAGACTACACTGCTAAGTAGTTTTAGTATTTTATGCGATGTTTATTTCATATGCATTTAAATGTCAGTCTTAGCCAAGGTAAACATTTTCCCCTTTGTTCGGCAGATCCTACAGCAGCGTGATGAAAACATAGGGGAATCTTTTTACTGAAGAACTAGCCTAACTTTACTCTCATTCACAAAACAGAGATGAAGGTGCAATTTACCCTTGCGGTGTACAAAGCTAATTATTTAAATGTATTGTATATAAGCGACATAATATGTAGTACATGAAGGATAAAAGAATGAATAGTGTACTTGTTAAATGATTCGAACATCACAAATCACACTTTTGGAATCTTTTCTGTAAAAAAAAACATTTATGCAAATTTATAGTACTATTGTGTTATACTGGCATTAAATTAGGCTATAGAAAACTGTAAACGGCTGGCCACCGTAATCAATCTCGATATTATTTTGCTCTTTTGGGAAGCTATATAGAAACACTATCGTCGATTTTATATTTTGTTATTGGATCAAATGGGAATGAAAAATAATATTTATTGTAGTTTTCATTCATCACAGCTATTATGACTTCTGCTTCTGAAATCACCGGAAATGTAAAAATGGTACATTGGGCCTGTTAGTAGTAATAATACCTCTAAAACGTAGGCCGTTTTTAATAAATAATAATCGGTTGCTATTTAGTTTTTGTTTGGCTTATTATTCAAACTAAATGAAAATAACCTGACTTGACTGTCACATCACAAGGCCATAGAAGAAAGAAAAAAAAGACCCCTCTTTTCTCCAGCCCAGCTAACATTCTCAGAACAATAAAGGTTTTGTTCTAATAAAGGTAAGGTTATGAACAAACATTCTTCCAGTAATGTTAATAGAACGTTCATTTGAAGTTATCTGGTCTTTAGTAAATACATTATACATCATTTATGCTATGGGATGTTTTTCTGAAACATTTTAGTTGGAGCAACTTGAGGGTGAGTAAATGATAACATAATTTGCATTTTTGGGTAAACTAACGTTAGCCATTTAATGTTATCTTTAACATTTACATAACCAAGAAAATCAATTTTTAAATGGATATTTTATAGATATAACAATATAATGTTTTCGTATTATGTATTGGGAATGTTAGCAATATGTTCTTATTCTTAGAACATATTTTTGTTAATTGGGAATTTGCTATATGAACAGAATTATGAATATCTGTGTGTGTGCCAGTGTCCATACCTGAGCTGGAGGTTAAGGCTTTCTTGGTGTGGTGATGTGGCCGGTGGGTCATTTGTTTTTCGGCCAACCCTCTCTTCTTGCCTGACTGCAGCTCAAACCTGGGGTTCCCTGCATGTCTGGCCACTTGCTTTAACCCTGCCAAATCAGATTATCATCACTTAAACTGTAATTATTATCCTCCAACCTACTTATGTTTGCCAGACCTGTGTACTGTACCTTTGGGAAGGTTCATAACAAGGGTTTCCAGTTTTGGGTAACACTGCTTATTGTACTCTTTACAGAGATTGCTCCAGAATCCCTGGAGGACTGTGGCATCCTGGTCCAGTATTAAAGTGAGCAGTGAGTAGACAGCTTTGTGGATCCCATCTTTTTTCTTTCGCTCTAAAGTCTCCTTAAGTGTTAATCGGTAATAGTATTAGTTTCTTGTTTGAGCATTTAATGAACTATGATTACGCATATTTGTAATTATGCTGAGGAATGTAATTTTTATGAAAATGTTCACCCTTAGGATCTGTTCAGAGATTATGTCGTGATCCGCCAGCCCATACAGCAGTGGGAAAGGGTCATGGATTGCCATAGCGATCTCAGTCCTATATGCTCGTAGCTGTGAGCGCAGGTCAGACTCTCCGTAACCTTCCACCCTAGACATGCTTCCACAAGAGTCCTGCATATAGACCACAAACTACATTTACACTGAAATTCTGGCTCTGGTGTTCTGAGAGCACTAAATATATCTTCAGCTATTAATTAAAAAAGATTCAATTGTTTTATCATGTGCATACATTGTAATTAATCAAAGTAGAGGTCTTCAGCCTTTTTTAGAGAAGGGATCCCTTGTTATATATTATATCAAATGGAATGTTGCACTTTAAACTGGACTTATAATACAGTGACAGGCATATAGTATCATTTTCATGTATTTACATATTTAGCTTCCATTACTATTCATTAAAATAATGTAAAGAAAGTAAAAAAAAAAAGTCATTTACATTTTTTTTTTAAAAACATTTTAATGCAGCAACAGCAACAAATATTTAGCTGAGCTTTAGTTTTGATTGAAATTAGCTTCTATTAATAACTGTTGAATTTTGGTTTATCCTTTTTATTTTTCTCAAAAATCAGTTAGAGATCAACTGGTAATTGTCAGTACTGCCGCAGACCTCCTGATGGTCAAAGACTCTTAACCTTAATAATTAAACACTATCAGTCATCATTCAGCCTTTAGAAATAATGGTACATATTGATTAGTTTCCTGATGTTTAACATGCTAAAAAATTAACATAGTACTTACAACAGATGCAGGTGATGAGGACTAGAGATACCTGTAATCTCCTAGCTGGTTTCCTTTTATTTGGTGTGATGGCTGTCAGTGATTGGCATGGCTTTTTTGTGACTGGTGGACAAATGACTCTTGTGCTCTTGGAGCCTCTAGGGGCCATTGATTCATAGGACTGCTGTGATAAGTGGTGACATTGAATTTCTATTTATAGTTAAAACACAAACTTGCACCTTGTAGGCTGGTTAAATATACCTGCCCCTTATTTGTTCGCATTTATGCTCATTTGTGCGGTATGGCTTGGAAAGTCCACAGTTGGGCAAGAAACGATTTCTCAGTCATGCGAGCCTCTACTTTCAGTCACCTGTCTCTCCTGAGGACTATAGTTT
>NW_015515774.1:3814-5182 GCF_001515645.1 Sinocyclocheilus grahami | reverse complement strand
GGGGGGGGGGGGGGGGGGGGGGGTCATTGTGATGCATTGTGATGTAAGTACATAGTAGTTAAGGTCACCCTAATATGAAGTTGGACCAACATTTCATATATATATAATCCATGTTTAATTACACTCAGCTTTTTTCATTTAGTCCTTATGTCTACCACATTGGATTTATTTTTTTCAGGGAGAAATTGCCTCTCACTGTATAAGGAGCATTGTCTAAGAGGACTTTTTGGAACAGCCTTCATGTTGAGAGTGCACAAAACACCTGGAGGCATCATCTGTATGCCCATCAACTGGAAGTGACTTGAAATGAAGTTCTATGATATGTCAGGGAAACATACAGAGATGCTGAGCTGTGGATGCATTTATCTTTTAAAGGATAATAAATATGAGATCAGTGATTGCTGTACTCTAACAGCACTCAGCTCTGTTGGAAACACACAGAAAACACAGGGATTTTCTCTGATAGGTGTTATTTCAGCTTTGATAGCTTTGAGTGTACACAGTGAAAAATATTGCACTCGAAATGTTTAAATATTTTATCTTCATCTTATCTAATACTGTATCTGCGAGTAGACCTAAAATAGTAGGCCTTGCTCAGAAAATTTAAATGATCTCATGAATAAATGGAGCTTTTAGTATCACATTAAACTTTTGAACCCAGATGTGTTTTAAATCTGATGAGAATGAGGCTTTGAGGAATTGGGTGTTTTTACCCTACGAAGGAAAAGATAGACACAAATGTTCAAGACCTATGCCAATTGTCATTGCTTAGAGAAAACGCTGACCTCCTTTTCAGGTTCGCTGACCTGAATTTAGCTATCAAGAAATTACATTTAGGTAATGTGAGGCATAGTGACTAATCTTCCCTTCTTAGAAGATCTGCGTAATTCTCTCAGAATCTTCTTCATTTAATGATCACAGGACGAGTCTCTTCCATGTAATTTTTTCTCTTTCCTTTTGTCTGTCTATCCTGCTATCCTTGCCTCCCTGCCACTTCTGTTCCCCCACTCTGGAACAAAAATAGACATACTTCCACAGTTCTGGTTATGCTGTTCAAAAATGCAGAATCCACAGATTTCTGTATCTCGTGTGCTGTGTAGCACTTAGAGGAGTAGCTGTACAGTATATATTTCAATGTTCTAAACTGATGCACACTGAGTATAATTTATAGAAATAGAATCTGCTTATCAATGCATTATTTTTTTGACCAGTTTTTGTAATTCTGTATTTGACAAATATGACAGAGAACAAAGATTATAGAATACATTAAACTTCCGATATGTCTATATTGATTATTTTTTTACTGTTATGAGCATTTTATGATTATCTACTAGCTTGACAATTTGTTAACAAAAAAACAAAACTTTA
>NW_015515774.1:675-2754 GCF_001515645.1 Sinocyclocheilus grahami | reverse complement strand
AAATTAGAGTTCAACTTAAATTAAATACAGTACATTTGCGCACTGAAAAGACTGAACACGTAAGAAACCTTCAGCCACAATTAGATACCTCCGTTGGGCCAATGCGTGGACCTTACAGATCTCAGTTTAAAAAGCTGTAATTGTGATATTTTTGTGTAAGCTTATTTTTAAGTTGGGAATGAGAAGACCTGGAGGCAGCAAGAAGTAACATATTCAAACCAGTACATTTCTGTAAAGTAATTACATCTCTTGAATCTACATGATTAATTGTAGTGGTTACTTTTTATCTCATGATTCTGACTTTTTTCATGCAGTGCTGAGAAAAAAAATCATAATTATGAGATATAAACTCAAAATTGCAAGATATAAAATCAGAATTGCGAGATTTTGCAAGGAAAAAGTCTGAATATATTTCGCTAAAATATATAGTTTATGTATATTTCTAAAAGTTAATTACCCATATACTTATAAAAATGTATATTATAAAAGTTCAAGTCTAACTTTTTTCTCAGAATTGCGGGTTTACATCAATATGTCAATTCTGAGTTATATCTCGCAATTCTGACTTTATTTCTCAAAATTTTGAGAAAAAAAAAACTGAATTGTGAGATAAAAATTCAAAACTACCTTTTGGTTGATTGATTAATTGTGGTGGAAACTTACATCATTTATTGTCTTCTCTAATAATAATAATAAAAAAAAATTTAAATTTAATTTGATTATCTCTAATGACAATCCTATGTTAACGAAAACTACTAATAATAATACCTACCACTATTTCGGCAGGGTTTGTTTTGTGATATGGAAATTGAGTAGAGACTCCAGTACAGCTTTTATTTAGTGAACAGCTCGACACCAAAATCTTTGATCAATGATAATCAGATGCAGGCCCACTAGGATTGAAATGTTATCCTTTCACTTAAAGGTTAATTTGAAAAGCAGTAAATGTAACAAACTCTACTCCTTTCAGTCTGTCATCTAAACATTTGCAGGCAGCTGTGAGCTGTTTCTTCAAAGGTCTCACAGTTCAACATACATCTACACCGTAAGATTCACCTTTAGAAATATGAAAGTAAAATGACTAAACTTGTAAACATTTGTGACATTAATGGCTTTGTTTGTTGTAACAGACGGTATCTTCCTATAATACTTGGTGTGGGCTTTCCATCAGCGACCAAAACGGACAATAATCGAGGCAAAATAAATGATAATGCAGAAGTAATTTAATAAATCTCTTATTTTTAGACATCCTAATTTGTATTCTGCATGCACAAGAGGTTTATCTCACTGCTAAACATCCCTCAAATCTTATCAGCAGGGGCGGACTTACCCATTAGGCAAAGGTAGGCGACTGCCTTGGGCCCCCAAAAGCCAAGGGCCCCCTAAAATGCTTTTCATATAGGACATGTGCATTAAGCGCTGACACGCGAACGGTTGCTGTTTACAGTGTTTATTACCACGACAACCGTCCGAGTTGAACATGCTTTTTGTGTATCCTGCTTGAAGGAGATGAAAATATTATGCATCTGAAGCTATAATTAAATATTAAGAAACCGTGTGTATTATGTGTTTATAATTGTTTTAAATGCCGCTTACTCATTCATGAGAAGGAACCAAGTAGAGGACACATACGCAGTTACTTTTTTGGTTTATATAATCCTTAGATGTGTAAATGTATAATTGCCTTTTCATATTTTTTTCAGTTTAATTTAAATTTTGTAGTTAAAATAACTAAAAAGAAATTTATTTTGAAGTTTAGAATTAGACAGCCTTTGCACACAGGCTTACGCTGGTAACTCATCAGTGGACTTTCCTCGTCAACATAGGCTATATTTTTTCACACTTTTCGCATTCTATATTTCTGACGTTCCAAAAGCGCCTCCTACTGGCAGAGAATGAATGTTCATTTTCAATAATCTAGTCTGTAGTTTTTGTTCAGACCAATGCGAAAATCCACCCACATAACCCTGTTTTAAATTAATATAATAATTGATACTTCTGACTCACCCCTGGTTTAAACGCTCAATTGTAAGCTTTATCATTTTATAATTTATTTTGTTTTTGTGAAAACCTGTATCT
>NW_015515774.1:0-483 GCF_001515645.1 Sinocyclocheilus grahami | reverse complement strand
ATAGGGCCCCATTCCTATATTTTGCCTGGGGCCCCCAATTCACTATATCAGCCCCTGCTTATCAGGATAGCCTAAAAATATGTATGCAAAGTGATCTTTTTTCCCTCATATGGATGGCTTAAAGATGGCTTGTGGTCGAGGAGAGGAATTATATCTCTTGTTTGTAGAAGAGTGAGTGAATTTTAAAAGTCATCTCTCATCTATCATAATAGCATATCATGCATACTTATCCAAACAGCTTTGTGTCTTCAATTTAATTCAGTTTCAAGGCTGCTGACACAGACATCTATATCTTCAGGGAAATTATATCTTAATCTACAGTTTTTAAAAGCTAATTTTGTTTGTCTTGTACGTTTGTTTTACCTTCTAAGCACACTTCTAAAAGTCTCTACAGATTTCTGAACTGAGGAACAGACACATGCTGTTGAAATGATCTTGACAATTTATTTAAATGCACTTCACAATGCACTTCTCACTTGACAT
>NW_015515773.1:4396-5183 GCF_001515645.1 Sinocyclocheilus grahami | reverse complement strand
CTTTTTGGCCGAGGACCTCTTAGTCTTAAGTACAGTCCGCAGATCTGGCTTAGACTTTGAGGCCCCCGACCTAGAGCGTCGCCTTGACCCACTGTCTCGACACGGGGGAGTACATAAGGCCACGCTCTGTTTTTCTGTTTTTGTGCACTGCTGACTGCCTCAACCTCCTCAGAGGAAGAGAGGTAAACACGTGCTCTCACTCCATTTATTTTTTCCGAAGTGCCTCTGTGTATCTAACTTCTCATAGTCAGAAAATACTTCATTTTATTCCTCAGAATTAAATGCAGTCAACAACCAGAGGGGTAAATACGGTCTGGTGAGTAAGATTTACATCGAAATCGAATGACGTAATATGCGCGTTGCATCGGCAGCACGCGATCCACTCAGTCACACCAACAACATCAATCTCCTCAGAAAAAGATGGCCGCATCAGCATGCTCTCACTCAGAGGGGGAAGAACCGCCTTTTTAGCGCGGGCTTCCAGCCTCGAGAACGAGCTCTAGATCTAGGGAACACGGGTGGAGATAAGACGAGTCGTCTCCAACCCGTCCACCAGATCATATGCGATTCCCACGAACTCAGTTGCCGCCGTGACTCAGCAGCAGCGGGACTGCAATCGCAAGATCACAGGCACGGACACACTCCTCGGAGCGTGCCCGGCGAGAGCAGAGCGCTTCACAGCGGGCTTTTTTCTTTCTTTCTTTTTTCTCTCGAGAGCCGACTTTCGCGAGCTCTGCTCGCTATTGATGCTGTTCATTATAATATCAGGCATAATATGCTTGTGTAA
>NW_015515773.1:2251-2852 GCF_001515645.1 Sinocyclocheilus grahami | reverse complement strand
ATGTATACATTAAGGGAGGTCTGCTGAGGGAAAAATGGGATTGGCGGAGTCCTTCCCACAGCAACAGACGACAGCCTATTGAATCGACCGCGTCCTTGGCTGGGCTACCTAGACCAGGCGATGATGTCATCAGACAGGAGCTCGGTGCTCCAGTCTCTCTCGTAGACTGGGGTCTGTGAGACTGCCGCACTTCCACAGACTCACCTTGAGGCTGTGCCCTCCACTCTGACATTCACGTGTCTCGTGTTATCAAAACAAAGTCAGGAACGGGCAAGTGCATCATTCATCACAGCAAATATGTGGAGTAAATAATTAACAGGGTTTAATCAAAGTCACCAAGCTAAGAAAATCCTCATTCCACTGAACCTCAAAGTTCACACGTCTGTAATGAGGATTTATTATTAGGTTTATCGATTGAAGACATGGACAAGAAAACAGACTCTTTTTTTAAAGACACCTTAAAGGACATAGCTCAAACAAATAGAAAATTTGCTGAAAATTTACTCACCCTCAGGCCATCCAAGATGTAGTTGCATTAATTAGATTTGGAGAAATTTAGCATTACATCACTTACCAATGGATCCTCTGCAGTGAATGGGTG
>NW_015515773.1:0-1483 GCF_001515645.1 Sinocyclocheilus grahami | reverse complement strand
TGCACTGTTTGTGTTGTTTACTTTGGAAACCAAATTTACCGTTGAGTAAAAAAATTAAAATTAAGATTAAATTTTTTTTAAAACTTAAACTGGTTATTGAGATTTGTAAAATGTGCAATGTTTAATATAAGAAATTACACTCATACTGTGAGATATACACATATATGAAAATAAAGTTGCAGTTGCATTCATGAAAAAATAAGTTATTAGATAAATTATTAGAGTTCCCATATGGTCTAGCGGTTAGGATTCCTGGTTTTCACCCAGGTGTTCCGGGTTCGACTCCCAGTATGGGAAGGTGGCCCGGGTTCGACTCCCGGTATGGGAAGATGGGCTCCTTTTTAGGGAAAGTTGTGGCCTAATGGTTAGAGAGTCGGACTTGTAACCCAAAGGTTGCGGGTTCGAGTCTCGTACCGGCAGGGATTGTAGGTGGGGGGGAGTGAATGTACAGCGCTCTCTCCCACCTTCAATACCACGACTGAGGTGCCTTTGAGCAAGGCACCGAACCCCCAAAAGCTCCCCGGGGCGCCGCAGCAAAAAATGGCTGCCCACTGCTCCGGGTGTGTGTTCACTGCTGTGTGTGTGCACTTTGGATGGGATAAATACAGAGCACTAATTCCTAGTATGGGTCACCATACTTGGCCACATGTCACTTCACTTTTCACTTTTAAAATATTTTGTGTTGCCCAGAATCCAGCTTCCAAATTTTAGAATTATAATCACTAAAAGAACTATGCAAACCAGGCAACGGTGCAAAGCCACCAACAAACTTGCATGGCTATTTTACAATTTGGTTAATAGGTTGTGAATTCATACAAACTCATATGTACGTTTTGATATGTTCTGCTTATGCCTCCATGGTGGTTAGGTTTAATGGTGGACCATCATGCTTGCTTTTGTGTGCAAACTTACACATTTTATAAAATAATACCAATAAGCCACTAATTCATCAAAACAAAATAGTTACTGTATGTTTTCTCGTGAGATTGGGTTGAAAAAACACACACAAAATCTGTCTGAGCAACATTTGCATGAAGCAATTAATACAAGTCCTGCAGGCTGAATCTGAGCACTAAGTTGTGGAGAAGCAGCAGACTGCCACAATCTGTTATACTTTAATAAAATATAAAAAAATATTGAATGTATACTAAATAACACCACATAACTGGATGTATGCCTGGTTATAACACTGTTCTACATCATTTAATAAATTACTGCTGTCATGATCAATAGAAAATGTACACAAACATTTACCACCTGCTTTTTATATTTTGAGAATAAGGCCTCTATAATGAGCCTAATTTACATAGAAAGGAGGCATGCTTACACTGAAAATAATGACAATGACTTCATTTAAATACAAGTCAGTGCTATTTCAGAGTATTTAATGCTTAGTTAAACTAAGTGGTTATTGAATAAGACACAGTGTTTTACACCGAAATATTGTCAACAAAAGTGGTGCAACTGTTTAGTGAACTCAGCC
>NW_015515772.1:4945-5183 GCF_001515645.1 Sinocyclocheilus grahami | reverse complement strand
TTGCGAGTCCCTTACATGTTTCCCCCTATTTTTCAGTCTACAAAGCCGTTGGAACATTTCCCACTTAAATATAATTGAATTTCATTTTCAATTTCCTTTTTCATTCATTCTAATTAATTGACATGAATGAATGTATTCTAATATTATCGTACGATTTTTTCTACAATATTTTAGGAAACGTAGCCGTGGGCAGTTGCGAATTGCCAAACTTTATAAAACATTCAGATATATTCAGGTT
>NW_015515772.1:882-3521 GCF_001515645.1 Sinocyclocheilus grahami | reverse complement strand
AAAAAAAAAAACCTCCATGAACGATGTAACATTAAATAGCTAATGTTTTGAGGATGTTATTAAAGACCAGATAACTTTGAACAATTGTTTTTGACATTACTGTTGGTAACACTTTATTTTGATAGTCCACCTTAGACATGCAACTACATTTCAACTAGCAGTCTTTAGAGGAGTGGATGTCTGCTATATCTGCAAACACTCATGGTCCCCCAACACACAATCTACTGAATATAAGTACAGTCTATTAACACTTTAATGAGAGTAAGATGACATGTTGCAAAGTTAGTAAAATGTCTAAAAGTAGACTATCAAAATAAAGTGTAACCCATTAATTTAGAGTGAACCTTGTCAGAACATTAGCCAAAGTTTTGAGCATGTTCTCCGTTAGCTGGGTAGAAACTGGGCTGGGGTGTACATTTTGAATCATGCACACAAAAAGTGCATGACCCTAAACTGCGAAGAAACCTCCTAAAAGAATTCAGCTTATGCTGCATAAATCTCTAAGGTCAGCCCTAAATAAACACACAGATATGTTGCTTATAGTTAATTATAGTGCATCAGACAATGTCACAGTCATAACCCATCCAGTTTTGTCCCGTGCAATAACCCGTGTTTGCTTTTATGGCTCATTTGAACATATGTCTCTGTTTGCCTTAATTAGTCAAATATGCTTGTGTCTGTGTTCTTTATGAGGCAGATATGACATTTATTTTGTGCATAAGGAAGTATGCACAACATACTACAGTGTCAACATGTGTGCAACTTGTTTAAGCAAATAATGGGGAAATTTTGTTCAAATTAAAAAGGATATTTGGAATTTACGTGCTCTGAGACCATTACATTCATTCTCTTGGTTTCACACATCCCTGTGCTTAAATATCATTTAAATGTCAAATGATTCAAAATTAGTACGAGTAATACGAATTATCTAAAATTAAATACTAACAATTTACTGTAACAAATTTACAGACCTGACAGTAGGAACTCAATGCAACAAAAGCCAAGTCAATTTATTTAGCGCTTACAGTGTCATTATTTGATATGTGGATACAATTGCATGCAATTTTGAGTTGGCATTATTGTAAGGTTATATATAACAGTTTGATTTACTGTCGAACCTTGGTTATGTGTATCGCTGCCACTGTTAAATGATGCATATAAATGACAGGATCCAAGATTCTGGTCATTTTGGTTGCCCGCTTTAAATGAAAATTAAGTCATGCCATGATATTTACTCCAAAGTACGTAATACAAAATATCTTTTAGGCTCTTTATGTGGATTTTGATGGCTGGAATTTTGTGACTGTCTATTAAAAATGATGGATTATAGCACCATTTAAAGCTTTAAAACCTGACAGATAGCCAATGAAGAGATGATAAAATCGGGCTGATCATGCAATGGTCTGAAGTCATCTTGTCAGCCAGTATTTTTGGTACTGAATGACTCCTTTTTCTTTTACTTCAATCAGTAATTTCATTGGTTCATGACATCTGGAAAGTACTTAAGTATATGTACTTAAGTGAGCTTTTAATGTGGTGACTGTTAAGACTAGAATCCTGCAAAGTTGATCAGCTGTATTGATTTCAGATATATCAATGATTAGGTCAAGAATTGTATTGGCATTGTCAAATATTTAGCTGCTGCATTCATATATTACATACTTTCCTTTCTCTTTTAGATTATTGGTAAAAGCCAAAAGGGGGCAGCAAAGTAGAGGTATTAAAAAACTCAAGTGACTCATCTAACAGTTAAAACAGTGCCCACCATTTATATTTTTCATAAAGCTCCCTTCATCACAGTTAATAATTGTTTAAATTGTTTTTAAACCAACCAAAACAACCCAAGTACTGTCTAACAGGACACAAGAGTGAACCGTGTGAACAGAACACTGACCAACAACTTACTTTACAAACAACTTACTTTTGGCTGGCGTGCATGGTTTCTATTATAATCATGGTCAGATATGAACAAAAATCATTTGCTTAGCACATTTTGTTCTGTGTTGCTTTGCTCTGAAGCACTTGCTCAAGGATGGATTAGATTTAAAGTCAAGGTTGGGTCTGGTTTTTGCAGGATGATATTCATACAGGGCTCGACATTAAGCCTTGACATGTGCTTTAGTAAATCATTCATTCACTTGTCCGAGTAAAAAAAGTTACTTGTCCGGGGCAAGTTGTTGTTGTTTGGCGTAAATGTAATCCATTCTGAAGCAATAGTCTCATCACTGCTCTATGAGCTCTTACTTTAATCAGCATATTTGTGATATTCGCCTTAAATTGATTTCTAGGACACTTTTTAACTTTATGAGGGACAATATATTCCTAACCTTACTAAATGTACATGTCATCATTGACAACAAATTCTTAAATTGTATCAATACATTCAGTTAGAATAATTAGACTCTACATGGTTGTTACCATTCAAATGAAATCAGTATCAACAAACTCCATCTTTCCACTGCAGAGGAATCACTGAAGCTGCATCAAAAGTGCCATTTAAATGCATTTACTCAGACTGTTTAATGAAGATAAGAGGTTCCAGAAATGCATTTAAATTGCAAATGCATAACTAATATTATAAGATCAATGCTTTGCACTGCTCCGGGTGTGTGTTCTCGGTGTGTGTGTGTGTGTGTGTG
>NW_015515772.1:0-550 GCF_001515645.1 Sinocyclocheilus grahami | reverse complement strand
ATGTGCGACTGTTCTGCTGTGGCTTTGCTTAGAACTATTTTCATTAGCAAAAACAGTCTAAAATGTAAGACAGTTAATATTAACTTCTTGTTTATTGAACTACTGTTGTATAAAATCAATATAACATTTGCAATTGCAATCGTGCTGGTGCTTGGTCGTGTGATGATGCTTATATAGAATATTTATCTTTTTATCCCTACCGCAGTATGTTTGTTTCTTTGTGTGTGTTGGTGCATCTATTAGTTTTGATTTCTGCACGAGCCTCAGAATCAGAAAATCAGAATTATTCTCACCAAAATCTCAGTGCTGCCCTAGTTATTGTTCGTTACTGATGTTTTAATCAGGTTACTTGTTCGGTCGGGCAAGAAAAATTTTCTTTCACTTGCCCCTTCACTAAATCCACTTGTCCCGGACAAGCATTAATGTCGAGCCCTGTTCATAGATGAAGTCTTATCTGGACCAGATGATGTTTGGACCAAACAACATACTGGTTTCTCAAATGTTGACTAAGACAAACGGTGGTTTTATATTTAAGCCACATCAGATTTCA
>NW_015515771.1:4874-5184 GCF_001515645.1 Sinocyclocheilus grahami | reverse complement strand
TATATGTATTTTTACACTAAGGTTAAAAAGTTTGTGGTCAGTAAGATTTTTTTTTTTTTAAAAGAACTGAATACTTTTATTCAGCAAGGACACATAGAACTAATCAAAAGTGAGAGTGAAGACTTTTACATTGTTACAAAATAATACTGTTTTAAATAAATGCTGTTCTTTTGAAAAAAATAATGCATAAATAAATGTATCTCAGTTTCCACAAAAATATGAAGCCACAGCAACTGTTTTCGACAATGATTATAATAATAAATAAATAATTTAAAATAAATACTATTTTATTTTGCTAAAAAATAAAATT
>NW_015515771.1:0-3167 GCF_001515645.1 Sinocyclocheilus grahami | reverse complement strand
CTCCAAAGAGAAAGGAAAATTTGAAATAGCATCATATGACCCCTTCAAAATACTAAGTTCGTTCACACCTCTTGGTTAAAAACCCTTTAGGGAAAAGATGTGAACTGTGACCTCTCCTCATACATTTTTGCCATTGTGCATCCATAAGCTCCACATTCCTCAAGGGATCAACTTTGCCTTTGTTTTTCCACTTCCTGTGAACATTAATCTCCAACCATTAGTAGTACATTGTTTTGTATAATTGATTTTCAGTGGACTATCAGCCTGTCTAATGTGCCCTCCCTACATGAAGTCTAAACCGGACGGAGATGGAAAAGTGTACAACAGTGTTTTATGACTCATTAAGTTTATATGGACTCACATTAGCATTTCCCATGAAAAGTTATGGTCGAAATTGAGGATTAAAAGCAGTCTATGTGATTCATGGACTAGAGAGAATATGTGTATAAGTGTATTTGTGTAGCACAAGCAGGAAAAGATGCAGACAGGCCTGGATACTCTCACTGGATCCACCTGGATGTCCAAAGAGCCCAAACAAGGGCCAACATTTTAGACTTTGCATCAAAGAGGGAATGAGATTGTATTGTTCTCATGTATTTTTCTCTCTTTTCATCTCTCTCACGTATATATTGAATACACAGTTGAAGGTCACATTAATTTGTTTTCCTTGTCAGACAGCTTGGAACATTTTCCAATTGTCTTGATTTTAAGCCAAGACCTTGACATATAAACTACTTTAATACTTTAAATGCTGCCATATCATCTAGTGAAGGACAATTCAAGGTCACTTTAGAAGAATGGGAGCTATCAAAACAAAGTCAAAAAACTAAATCAAGACATATATGAAATAAATGTGGAAAGCTCAAACAAATCCGATCAAAATGGCAAAACCTTTAAAAAAATGACCTCTTGATGCATTTGAGGGAAGCGCATGTTCTCATCCTTTACTATACTGGGTATAAAATCAGATCTAAATGTCAAGAGATATGTGGACATTTTTTGCTTTCATTCCTGCTAAAGCGCTGTGGATCAGCGTCACAACGCTGCTTATCTCTCGCAGAGTCCCTGCTGTCTCCAGCGCAGAGGCAGCATCATCCATCAGACCAAACCCAGCTGTCCCACCACACTGATCTGCATGCAGCCTGCAGCCAAAGCAAAGCCGAGCCAAGACACACGGAGGCTGAACAGGGATCAGCCGAAACAGATAAGAGCGTCTCTTTCACCTCTTCTGAGTGATGCTTCTGACAGCACTGCTGAGAAGTTTCACAGGCTCACTTGAAGATAGATGATGTTGATAAAGATAGCACAGCAGAAAACAAGTAATAAATAAAAAGTATCAGTCAACAATTCAGCTAATTTGAAAACCCTGGGGGTCGTTCACACAGGATGAGTTCTTTTGTAATTGCTATTATTTGAATAGCCAATTATTTACAGAACGTCAAAGCCATGAACCTTAATTTCTACTTAATAGATACATGCAGATGTATTATAGTAATATTAGCAATACTTTTGTCCATTTTCCTAGAAGAAAGAATGTTTTATGAGGCTGTATTTATTTGATCAAAAACACAGTATAAAAACAGTAATACTTTGAAATATTCCAATTTAAGATAAATGTTTTCCTATTTTAACATATTTCAAAATTTAATTTATTCCTGTTATGGCAAAACTGAATTTTCAGCAGCCATAACTCTTCAAACGCTGATTTGGTGCTCTCAAGAAACATTTATTCTTATTGGCTTAATATTTTTGTGGAAACCATGCCACTTTTTTTTAGCATTTATTCTAAACTGACTTTTTTGGGAAACAATGTAAAAGTCTTTACTGCATCCTTGATGAATAAAAATGTTAATTTTTAAAAGATGGTATACATCTACTAAAAGGTAATTTTTAAGAGTAAAGCTAACAGACAGATAAAAGCTATGAACTCCAGAATGCATCCTGTGTGAACTTCCCCTTAGCTGTCATACTTGGATAACAAGCTCAGGTCATATTACAACAGAGACTACAATAGAGGGTTTGAAAAAAATAGACAAATTTTAAGGTCCACAAATCATATGGAGTCCAGACGTTTGAGCGCTGAGAATTGTCTGCTGCTTTTCCCCTGTTCCCTGATACAATTTTCCCTGTGAACAGCTGTATCACGCGAGACCGCTGTGACCTCACCCTCATGAGAACTGCATCCATCACTAAAGCAAGAAAACATTTTTTGCTATGTTTGCTTAACTATTTATATTCTTGTATTTACAATAGTTCTTTCTTTTATAGAAAGCCAGAAGAATGTCCCGTATTCAGTGTTATCTCTGCTGACACAAACACTAACAACCTGTGGTAAACTCACAATGGCGGGTCCTTGACAGAATAAAAATATCTACAACAAATCTATGTGGTCTTATGTGGGCACAACACATTTGCAAACGTAGGTTAACAGTGTAATTTGCATATTTATATGGTCAATAACAACTGGGCGAACATATCTCAGTTCGTATTATTTAAATGCTTGCCTGTCTGAGACAATCTTGACAAGAAAGATTTTTCTAGCTGTTTTAAGCCACTTCCAACCTTCAAAAGCAAAAGACCAGTTTGTTTCCTCCAGTTTGCCATCACCGCTTGATCGTTTGACCATTTGTTTGACAGTTGCTGCACATTTAGCAGTCATTTTTCTACCCAACACTGAAACTAAACAGTGTGCAAAAGTTCCCTTACAAAAATTAACCATGGTTTTACTACAAAACAAAAAACAAAAACATGGTTACTGTAGTTAAACCATGGTAACCACAAATTAAACCATACACTAACCATAGTTTAACCATGGTATCTGTAGTAAAACTGTGGTTATACAAATGGTAATCAATACGCCAAAAAACATGAAACACTTTTACTATAATAAAACCTTGATTAATTTTCATAAAGGTTTCTACAACCATACACAGCACATAAAAATTTAAAGAGTAAGTTTTCCAATTTTCAACCAGCTTTGTATTGTTACAATGTTGGTAGTATAAGTAAATGAACAATGTGTATTATTTTTCCATGTTATGTTCACCATATTCTCCCCGTTTATTTGTCAGTGAAAGTCTGCTGGATGACGTAAAACGCATCATCTGGCAAACTTTTGACCGCTTCAGGGCTTCTGTGAAAACTACAGAATGTACTTCATCACACAG
>NW_015515770.1:4743-5184 GCF_001515645.1 Sinocyclocheilus grahami | reverse complement strand
CTCTGCAGGACTGCGGCTCTCTAGGAACGAACTTGCCTACCCCTGGTCTAGGTTAATGGTCCGAGTGTTGATTTTTGATTGGATAGATGATTTGATATTTAGGTATCCCAAAAAAACTATTACTCCCGATGCTGTGTTTCTGGACCAAGTAGGAAATTGTGGCCAGCATATTACTATGAAATATGTGTTGGAGTTGTGTGATGTCCTTTTCACACGTAAGTTAATGCCCATGTGTGTAAGTTAAGCGGCTTCTTGTTAACTGTGAAATCTGGGTTATTCCAAATGGGGGTGTATTTAGATGGTGCAAGAGGGGTGTTGTGATTTGGTGAAATTTCCACCAGGCTGTCAGAGCTGTAGCGGTCATTGGTGTTTTAAAACGGGTGTTTTTTGATTGTCTGACTGTAGAATGGTAAGTCTGAAATGCGAAAATCATTGCAAATT
>NW_015515770.1:2096-2353 GCF_001515645.1 Sinocyclocheilus grahami | reverse complement strand
CCGGACCACAATCGCGTGCAGTGTGAACGCTCTGATCCGTTAACACTGGGTAGATGAGTTCAAACTGCTCATTTGCGGTCAACTGTAATACTGTGTAAGATTTCCATTCGAATTGAAAGCATAAATATATTGTAGGGTACGCGCTGCCAGTTTCAGAGCAAAATGCAAAACTGTGACATTGACACCGCTTCACCAGAGTTTGTCTTACTATAGGGAGATACGAGGGTCTGTATTACTTACTACTGGAGAAAGCGTAA
>NW_015515770.1:0-441 GCF_001515645.1 Sinocyclocheilus grahami | reverse complement strand
TTTTGTGGTCCAGGGTCCATATGTTAGCATACTACTTGTGATGTTTGGAAGTACAATTAATTTTGTTGTTGGATTTTTCCATATTTGGAAAGTTTAAGTTCTGAAAGTTGGAGGCTCTTCTGGAGTTTGCGGCAAATGTTTTGTGATTTACACTTTCAATACAGCATACATAATTGTAAATATATTGTTTGTTTACCTCTAAACAGTTGGCAGTAGACAGTGTTTTGAAGCAAGGTGACTTTGACGAGCAGAAGATCGCTGTGGTTGGAGGCTCTCATGGCGGATTCCTGGCTTGTCATCTGATCGGACAATATCCTGAGTTTTACAAGGCGTGTGTGGCACGAAATCCCGTCACGAACCTGGCCTCCATGATCGGCAGCACAGACATTCCAGACTGGTAATATGACATCAACCTTCACATCCAGTGGATATTAGAGCTGT
>NW_015515769.1:4650-5184 GCF_001515645.1 Sinocyclocheilus grahami | reverse complement strand
ATGGAGCAGGACTATGCAGAGCTGACACAAAGAGAACTGCTGCAGTTCAGACACTGAGAGGAACCGATGTCTAAGAATAGATTCAGTGTAAAGAGCTGTACTGGCGATTGCTCTCCCACTAGATTTGGTTTAATAGCCCTTCTAGGTTCGGATAAGGCAACAGAGCTTGGGAAAATATAAAGCCTATACTGAGTTGCATTGCTGTCTGTTGTCTACATGAGACACTTTCACACATTAAACCTGCTAACTTGCAATAAAATAGACTTTTCCGATAAATGTACCACATCTGCTGAGCAATGCACTACCATCCACACATTAGCACCAAAATGCCATTAATACTTTCTGATAGAATTTGCCAGAAATCTGTTCAGCTGGAGAGAAGCTGTTATCGTATTGTAGCATGGACTGAAATTGCGACATTTGAAAACAAGGTACGAGCAAGGTCATTTAAACATTTTCAAATATGTTGGTGTGGACAAGAAGTTTTCAGAGAATGCTAGAGTGGACATAGAGCATTTTGAAACCAAAACACCA
>NW_015515769.1:0-604 GCF_001515645.1 Sinocyclocheilus grahami | reverse complement strand
ATAATGATCTTTAAAAAAGCATCATATGACCCCTTTAAGACTGTAAAAACAACCCATTCTCAAAAAAGAAGCATAATCAACCATCCTCTGATTTTTAATAATGTATGCATAAGGTCTTAATGGTAGCCCAAGTGCGACTGGTGAACACAATGCCTATGGGTAGGAAGGCAGACAGGCGAGCAATGAAAAGTAGGCCACGCCAAAGTTACACACAAGCAATGAGTTTGCCCTGCTGGGATCCCTAAAGACAAAATAGAGAACCAAGAATTACTCAAAAGGTGGGAAGAACCAGACACATTTGGAAAAGAAAATGCTCTCAAGGACAAGTAGTGCGAGGTAGGAGTTTTATGTTATAGCAATAAAGTCATAGCTTCTAGAATCATTAATCTTAGCTAGTGTGTTTTATTATTATCTGAACATTTGTACGGTAATAGAAAGCTTCAGTGGTGTATATTTAGCAGACATTTAATCATAATTTACCTTATTTAGCCTCCAAATAAACATTCCTGGCCTTAGGTCGACAAAAAACTATTCACAAACATGTGACTACAAATGCAATTGTCAGCATTGCCACAAGGGGCTCTATAGCAGACATTCACACAAA
>NW_015515768.1:4481-5185 GCF_001515645.1 Sinocyclocheilus grahami | reverse complement strand
CATAGTATTTATTTTATTCATCATATTTCCTATTTGTGTGTATACACTCAATGGAAATTGAATTGATTTCCACTTTCCACAATTTCTCCAGTAAATGTTTAAAACATCAACTGCAGCAAGTTAAAATTGATGCACTCAGAAGAGAATTGACAATCGTATTCAGTTGCTGTGTGTGTGTGTGCCCTGATAGAACTTTAAGCTTACAAAATCTAACAGTCAGTGATGACGTTATACAGTGCTGCAGCCATGAACATCAAAACCCAGAAGTCTAATTCACCATGGGTCCCCTCGAGATTTTCCTATGGGTTTTTATAATTGGGTTTTCAATTCATGAGTGAAGAAGGTTGTAAATATAAATTGACGACAATTAGCTATTTGAAAGTAAATGATACACACCCATACTTAAAATGCTTTAAAATGTTTAAGCATATGTTTGCATGCGGAACTGTGATTGGTCTTTTGTTTCTTATATCAACTGATCTATCTGCACTACACATTACTATCTATCTCTCTTGCTACATCTGAATATGCCTACATCCAAACTAAACAGTAGGTGAAAAACAGTACTTGAAAAGATTAGTATGTCCAAATTCGTAGTATTTGTAAAACAGTAGGTGAAAAGTAACCTGATGACCTACTACTTTAGAGATTGGAGAATGTGCATTCAATGGATAATTTACCATCCCATGAGGCCACAAGAGAGG
>NW_015515768.1:2416-3354 GCF_001515645.1 Sinocyclocheilus grahami | reverse complement strand
AAAAAACAAACAAAAAATATATACATGTACTGTATGTATCCGATTACCTAGTGCTGACTGGTGTGATTGTGCTGCTTGTCTGTATGTTTCTTTCTGCATAGAACAAATGCTAATTACAAACTGTGATAAGCATCAGATTGAGGCATCATTGGTAAAGTTTTTGCAAGTTGATATTGTTTAGGATATCTATGTTTGTGAGACATTTCTTTTCAGTTGACCACAACAGATGAGCATCAGAGCTGGAATTCTGTAAGATCTAGTAAGGTCACAAACATCAGTTAGAGAGTCACATTTATCAATGCCATGTACATAATAGTGGTATAATAGCCAAACATACATTTTCAGCCTGTTGAATTTTTTTTATTTCTACCATTGTTATATGTTTGGAAGAAAAATGGGTAATATATTGTGAGAGAAAAAAAAGCCTTTTTTGTGATTAATAAATTGTGATTTGTAGATTGCCCCTTTTTTGTGTGTGGTAATTAAATTGTGAATAAGGTATTTTTACGTTAAATTTTTTTCAGTGTGTGTGCATCATCATTAAAGAATCATTAAAATGATATGTCCAATTGTATATTGAGAAGTAGCCTAATCATTTTAAACTATTTGCAAATTCACTCTTTTTTTGTATGCCCAATTTGTTGAAAACACAAAATGTTTCATGTCTCATCACATACAGTTTGAAAATAGATGAATCACGTGAATGGTACCATATTTTCAATTCAAAATGGCAAAATTTGAGGAAAAATTTTCCTCATGAGGATATTACTGTCAGCCGTTTAACATTTATATTTTAAAACAAATGTCAAAATTTCTATAAGTTTTTACTTCAGTCTTTTTACCTCGCTCTCTTTCAGTGTTAAACCTGATGCTTTGCACTGGAATTCATGCTCTAGAGCAGTGTTTCCCAACCGGGGTGCCGTGTAAAAAATATTTTT
>NW_015515768.1:0-1209 GCF_001515645.1 Sinocyclocheilus grahami | reverse complement strand
ATATTTTTACCTTGCTAATAAAAAGGGTTTCTTTCTTCTTCTTCCTCTTCTTCTTCCCATTCTTCCTCTTCTTCTTCTTCTTCCACTTCTTCTTCTACTTCTCCTTCTTCTTCTGCTTCTTCCTCTTCTTCTTCTTCTTCTTCTTCTTCTTCTTCTTCTTCTCCTCCTTCTTCCTCTTCTTCTTCTACTTCTCCTTCTTCTTCCAAATAATATAAAACATTTTTTATTAAAAATTGAAAATATTAAAATGGCCTGTTTTTGCTGCAGTAGCCTACATATTGCTGCCTTCAAGTGTACGCATGCCAACCAGTAAACATGCCAACCTTCATAACTTTCTGATGTCCATTTTTATCAATGGAAATTAGAGGAAGGAAGGCCGTAATACTAATGTTGTCCACCAGAGGGAGGCACAAGACAACAAATTATTTTGTAAACGGTTCAATAGATTAATTATGCATAACATTCATTATAGTTTCATAAAGTTTAATGAAGGCTAAACAAAGTCTAATTACAGATAAATAATACCTTCATATTTATATATCCTAAATACAGAAAACATTTGTCAAGTTGTCAGACATGACTGCATATATTGCAGTCCAGTTAAATGAAGAGGCAATATTATTTGTCTGTTGTGGTATGGTACATAAAATAATACTTCCATAGAAAGACACTTAAATAGGCCTACTCGTATTACATTTGAAAAGAGACATGGCCATTGTAACATAACTGTATCCTTTACATGAGGTGTTTCCCAGCGGGCACCTTGATTTCAATTTGACGTCAAATATTAGACAGTGATGTCGGTGCCAATAGCCTTGTGGGCAGCATGCCTTCATAAAACACCATTGAGTTATGGGCGTCCTGTCTACATTAAACAATATCCTCTCTCACTTCCTGTTGTTACTCTGTCCTATTTAAATAACGTCAAAAACTAATATTTTTAATAAATAAATATAAGTCATTGATGACAATGCAGGAACATCATTTTAAATTCAGTTTGGACAGCAATTTGTTGGTAATTAGGTGAAAATAGGAAGTTAATCCCACACTGGAATTGGTTTAATGTAAATGTGGGCCAATATGTTTGACGTTCAATTTACATCAAATCAACATAATTTCAAGTTTTTGACATTAGTTGGATTTGCGTATTTGACCTGTTTTTTTTGTCAATTTTGATGTGTTTTCAACATCAATTGCCCAATGGGCCAT
>NW_015515767.1:3792-5185 GCF_001515645.1 Sinocyclocheilus grahami | reverse complement strand
TAATATGGATACTTTTGGAGGATACTAGGTAAAAAGTGTTTAGTACTAATTCACAAGAGTCTTGTAGGTGGTAACACAACGGAAATTGATTGCACACACGTTAATTATTAACAGCCCAACTGAAATTCTACTGATCTTGATCACAACCACATGTGCTACTCCTCCAAAATAAACATGCAAGTCATTCTTATGAATAATGCCTCATATTTTAAATCTGTGGATAACCACTGCCTAAACCAATTTCACACTAGACACGAAATCAAACTAAAACTGTAAGAACAATTCACATAGGAAAACTAGTTCCCTATAACACATTGCAGATGGGCAAATATCATGTTCACAGCTTAACTTTAATGGGTTTGGGCTGTTGGGATAGACACTTACACAGAGAGGCTCAGCATATCCAGGGGAAACAGGGTTGTCATCAGCACTGGGCAGCTGGAGCTCATGGGATCTGCGTTTGTCCTGGGAATGCCTTAGTGGTTCGGTAGCTCCATGGCTGCTGCTGCTCCACCTGTCAAACTCCGGAGCCTGAGAATAACAGAAGAGAAATATCTCAGCACAGCATTTACGTGCTATATCTACACTGAACAAAATTATAAACGCAACACTTGTTTTGCCCCTATTTTTCATGAGCTGAACTCAAAGATCTAAGACTTTTTCTATGTACACAAAAGGCCTATTTCTCTCAAATATTGTTCACAAATTTGTGTTAGTGAGTGCTTCTCATTTGCTGAGATAATCCATCCACCTCACAGGTGTGGCATATCAAGATGCTGATTAGACAGCATGATTATTGCACAGGTGTGCCTTAGGCTGGCCACAATAAAAGGCCACTCTAAAATGTGCAGTTTTACTGTATTGGGGTTTCAAAAACCAGTCAGTATCTGGTGTGACCACCATTTGCCTCACACAGTGCAACACATCTCCTTCGCATAGAGTTGATCAGGTTGTTGATTGTGGCCTGTGGAATGTTGGTCCACTCCTCTTCAATGGCTGTGCGAAGTTGCTGGATATTGGCAGGAACTGGAAAACGCTGTCGTATACGCCGATCCAGGGACTCCCAAACATGCTCAATGGGTGACATGTCCGGTGAGTATGCTGGCCATGCAAGAACTGGGATGTTTTCAGCTTCCAGGAATTGTGTACAGATCCTTGCAACATGGGGTCGTGCATTATCTTGCTGCAACATGAGGTGATGGTCGTGGATGAATGGCACAACAATGGGCCTCAGGATCTCATCACGGTATCTCTGTGCATTCAAAATGCCATCAAAAAAATGCACCTGTGTTCGTTGTCCGTAACATGCGCCTGCCCATACCATAACCCCACCGCCACCATGGGACATTCGATCCACAACGTTGACATCAGCAAACCGCTCACCCACACGACA
>NW_015515767.1:2269-2920 GCF_001515645.1 Sinocyclocheilus grahami | reverse complement strand
CCAAGAACTATAACATCTGGCAACTGAAGTTTGACTTGTTAACTCACCCTCAATCATAAATGTGTTGGGCATGATGTCCTGGCAGGGAGTTGTAACTGTGATCATGTTGAGAGGAAGTTTGCCCTGCAATTGCAAACACATTCAAGATTATTTTCCTCACTGGATTATGTAATGTTGCAGCTGTATTCATTTGTGCAGATGAAATTATTTTGAGATACCTTGTAAAAGAGGCCATCACTCTCTTCTGACAGAATTATGAGATAGTTGGGATACAACACCAGCAGACGGTCATACTGCTCCTGCAGCCAAACAGGAATTGAATCACATTCATTATTGCTTATATAGGTTTACACTACAGTAAAATAGGCAAGAAGCTAATAATAGAGTAACTTGTTTTAGTCACTTTATTGCAGTTACTTTTTTCTATTTTTGGTCCACCAACAAACTATTTCCAAATAAGCAGCATAGCTGGTGTGGGCCTGTAAGCAAGTTGTGTCCCCAAACGATTCAGAGTTTTTGAACAAATCAATCGAAAAACCGATTAAATGACTCACTCATTAACTTGCTTAATTCCTAAGTGAATCAGTATGTTTGAACACATCGTTTGAGTGAATGATTCATTGACTCACGGCTAGTGATGGTAGAAATGAG
>NW_015515767.1:0-355 GCF_001515645.1 Sinocyclocheilus grahami | reverse complement strand
GTTGTGGGTTTGAGTCTCGGTACTGACAGGGATTGTAGGTGGGGGGAGTGGTTGTTCAATGCTCTCTTCCACCCTCAATACAACAACTGAGGTGAGAACCTTCAGCAAGGCACCGAACCCCCAACTACTCCCTAGGCACCACAGCAAAAATGCCTGCCCACTGCTCTGGATGTGTGTGTGTGTTCACTACTCACTGCTGTGTTTGTGCACTCGGATGGGTTAAATGCAGAGTACAAATTCTGAATATGGGACAGAACTTTCTGATATAATGCTGTTGTTTTATGCCATTGCATTTATGCAAAAAAAAATTTTCAGGTTGTATAAATAATCTAACCAAAATAAAGGACGAGATAAG
>NW_015515766.1:1883-5185 GCF_001515645.1 Sinocyclocheilus grahami | reverse complement strand
TTGTTAGCAGCAACCAACAGCAGTTTTTAAAGCAATGCTTCTGTTGTCATTGTTGTCATCTTATTGGTTCAACAGAGGCCAAGCGCCTGATTGGTCGACACTTTGATGACCCAGTGGTTCAGTCTGACATGAAGCACTGGCCCTTTACGGTACTCAATGATGGTAGTAAGCCCAAATTGGAAGTGGAGTACAAAGGAGAATTAAAGACCTTCTACCCTGAAGAGGTGTCCTCTATGGTCTTCACTAAGATGAAGGAGATCTCTGAGGCTTACCTGGGCAAGGTGAATAAAACTATGCAAAAGCACTGTAAATGAGCACTTTTAAATCTTTTACATTTATTTTTAGGACCCTTCCAGGCACATTTGTTTCACATATAATATGCATTCAAGCATACCGGAAATAGATGACTAAGCTAAAGAGATATCTTCCTTGAGATCTTATCATTGTTAACTTTGTGAGAAAATGTGTGATGTGTCAACACATCAGTTCTGAATCAAAGATTTGTGACTTCTGGCTAGGAGGATGTGGAAGAAATTCAGAAAATACTGGAAAATATTGTGTACTCCGTTTATGAAGTAACATCATTTGTTTTGAAATGATACATACAAACCCGATTCCAAAAAAGTTGGGACACTGGACAAATTGTGAATAAAAACAGAATGTAATGATGTGGAAGTTTCCAATTTCAGTATTTTATTCAGAATACAACATAGATGACATATCAAATGTTTAAACTGAGAAAATGTATAATTTTAAGGGAAAAATAAGTTGATTTTAAATTTCATGGCATCAACACATCTCAAAAAAGTTGGGACAAGGCCATGTTTACCACTGTGTGGCATCCCCTCTTCTTTTTATAACAGTCTGCAAACGTCTGGGGACTGAGGAGACAAGTTGCTCAAGTTTAGGAATAGGAATGTTGTCCCATTCTTGTCTAATACAGGCTTCTAGTTGCTCAACTGTCTTAGGTCTTCTTTATCGCATCTTCCTCTTTATGATGCGCCAAATGTTTTCTACGGGTGAAAGATCTGGACTGCAGGCTGGCCATTTCAGTACCCGGACACTTCTTCTACGCAGCCATGATGTTGTAATTGATCCAGTATGTGGTCTGGCATTGTCATGTTGGAAAATGCAAGGTCTTCCCTGAAAGAGACAACATCTGGATGGGAGCATATGTTGTTCTAGAACTTGGATATACCTTTCAGCATTGATGGTGCCTTTCCAGATGTGTAAGCTGCCCATGCCACACGCACTCATGCAACCCCATACCATCAGAGATGCAGGCTTCTGAACGGAGCGCTGATAACAACTTGGGTTGTCCTTGTCCTCTTTAGTCCGGATGACATGGCGTCCCAGTTTTCCAAAAAGAACTTCAAATTTTGATTCGTCTGACCACAGAACAGTTTTCCACTTTGCCACAGTCCATTTTAAATGAGCCTTGGCCCAGAGAAAACGCCTGCGCTTCTGGATCATGTTTAGATATGGCTTCTTTTTTGACCTATAGAGTTTTAGCCGGCAACGGCGAATGGCACGGTGGATTGTGTTCACCGACAATGTTTTCTGGAAGTATTCCTGAGCCCATGTTGTGATTTCCATTACAGTAGCATTCCTGTATGTGATGCAGTGCCGTCTAAGGGCCCGAAGATCACGGGCATCCAGTATGGTTTTCCGGCCTTGACCCTTACGCACAGAGATTGTTCCAGATTCTCTGAATCTTTGGATGATATTATGCACTGTAGATGATGATAACTTCAAACTCTTTGCAATTTTTCTCTGAGAAACTCCTTTCTGATATTGCTCCACTATTTTTCGCCGCAGCATTGGGGGAATTGGTGATCCTCTGCCCATCTTGACTTCTGAGAGACACTGCCACTCTGAGAGGCTCTTTTTATACCCAATCATGTTGCCAATTGACCTAATAAGTTGCAAATTGGTCCTCCAGCTGTTCCTTATATGTACATTTAACTTTTCCGGCCTCTTATTGCTACCTGTCCCAACTTTTTTGGAACTGTCCCACCTTTTTTGGAATGTGTAGCTCTCATGAAATCCAAAATGAGCCAATATTTGGCATGACATTTCAAAATGTCTCACTTTCAACATTTGATATGTTATCTATATTCTATTGTGAATAAAATATAAGTTTATGAGATTTGTAAATTATTCCATTCCTTTTTTACTCACAATTTGTACAGTGTCCCAACTTTTTTGGAATTGGGTTTGTATTTTTTTAGACTGCCGTATTTGTTTGTACTACAGCATTTGAAGCCTTTCCCTGAACTTTGCAAAATGCAAACTGAGAAGAGTTGTGCATGATTTATAATGGATATAAAGCCTTTATCACATACTGTAGTAACAAATGTCAAACCAAAACAGAGAAACACATGCACTGTGGTGAACACTAACATCAGCTTCAAGTTCCAAGTTCTGCAAACACAGCTTCACACATCTGATCTTAGTGACGCCTGCAGTAAAAGTGGTTTTGAAAAAAATTCACCACAGATTAATATCTGATTCTGCAGCTCACGTTCCATGTTTTCAAAAATCTCTAATATAGCCTGAAGTTTGTTTTGTGCATGTTATGTGCAGAATTATACCTCAACGTTGTATGAGAGATATTTGGAGATAACGCTGGTTACAGGAAGTATGTGAACTTGATTGCAATCGTCAGTGTCAGCAAGGCTCTTTTTATTTAACTGTGCTGCTTCCAAACTCTTTTAAATCTTTTACAAGAAATGTTCCTTAAAGCATTTATTGTTTCTTCATGAGCGAAATTATTATTATTTTTAATAAAGAACTGTAAGAATTACTGCAAACTCTTTCAAAAATAATCACAAAAATCACTTTACTAAAAACCTTGTCTGAACACTTTATATACAGTATGCTAAACAGAATCATGCTAATGAGGATTCGATCTTGTTTTTTCAGGCCGCGTCAAATGCAGTCGTTACAGTGCCTGCTTAATTGAATGACTCTCAGCGCCAAGCCACCAAGGACGCTGGAACCATTGCTGGCCTTAACGTCCTCCGCATTATCAATGAGCCAACAACGGCTGCCATCGCATATGGATTGGACAAAAAGGTACTGAGATATCCAAACCTATATTTGACCTAGTTCAGTGGTTTTTACATGAATAGTGTAAATATCTGAGTTTAGTAAACAGCCTTAACTGGCTTCTAATGATGTTTGGATGAAGTTACATCTAGTTTTTGCTGTCCAGCGTCACTGAACTTTCAGCACAGTAAGTTTTCTGTGTAAGTACTTCTGCTTTATGGTCACAATTCACTACAGGTTGGTGGTGAGCG
>NW_015515766.1:0-989 GCF_001515645.1 Sinocyclocheilus grahami | reverse complement strand
AGACTTTCACCACCTATTAGGACAACCAGCCCGGTGTACTGATCCTGGTAAGTTAAAAGTTGTTGTTGTAGAACCTTACTTTCTTGGTCTTCTTACCCTGCTCAAAGGCCAATCTCAGACCAGCATGAATTTCCATTTCCAGGCTGGCTTGGTGCAGATCTAACTTGTGGACCATAATAATCTTCTTGTTCACCAGCAAAAAATAATAGTGAATGAATGAAAGTGCTTGACCAAGGAAGGCCTGTTGAAGGCTTGTAAGGAAAGCTTATTAAGGGCACCAACAAACCAGCATCCAAAACACAACATATGCTGGTGACCAGCAATGCTAGAGTATCAGGAAAATAATTGAAATCACTGAGATGTTGACCTCAGTTCATCCAGAATCCATGGAGGCATGCGTTACCAATTGGAATCTGTTTTAATGATCCCGTTTTTCTTATCTTTAGGTATACGAGGGGGAGAGAGCCATGACAAAGGACAACAACCTTCTAGGCAAATTTGAGTTGACTGGCATCCCTCCCGCTCCTCGTGGTGTGCCACAAATTGAAGTTACCTTCGACATTGACGCCAATGGCATTCTCAATGTGTCCGCAGTGGACAAAAGCACTGGAAAAGAGAACAAGATCACAATCACCAATGACAAAGGTAAAATAACTTGCCCTGGCTTTGGATAAAGAGTTGGCTTTATACTTATTGACTTATTGATTCTGGAATTCAAAAATGGTCTCTTTTTCACAGTGAGTTTCTCACTAATCTTTTCTTTCAGGTCATTTGAGCAAGGAAGAAATTGAACGTATGGTACAGGAAGCCGACCAATACCGAGCAGAGGATGAAGTCCAGAAGGAGAAAGTCACTGCCAAGAACACTTTAGAGTCCCTGGCCTTTAACATGACGAGCACTGTGGAGGATGACAAGCTGAAGGACAAGATCAGTGCAGAGGACAAAAAAACTATTGACAAATGCATTGAGGTCATAGCCTGGCTGGACAG
>NW_015515765.1:4943-5195 GCF_001515645.1 Sinocyclocheilus grahami | reverse complement strand
GACTCCATTTCCCATAATCCTTTGCCTGGACTCATCAGAACTCATTATCAGTGCACAGCTGTCTCTTATTAGGAGGACAATAAGAATTGCTCACATTCACTCAGAGTTTGCTGGTGATTGCTTAGCCTGTAATGTTCTCCGAGTTTCCCTGTTTTTCTAGTTTCCTTGCCTGTGTTTTGATTCTTGGACTGTTTATCTGTTTTTTTGTGCCTGCCCTGACCATTGCCTGCCTTGTGGAATACTCTTTTGTCT
>NW_015515765.1:1729-3381 GCF_001515645.1 Sinocyclocheilus grahami | reverse complement strand
CTCGTCTTTGAAGTGCCTCCATCCACTCGCTTCACGAGAGCCGCAGCGTCACGAGCTCGTCCGGAGCATTGATCTTCCTGCCTGTTTATTTTAGCTTCCATGTCGTTATTGTGCAGCGTTATTCTCTCCGAGACTCACCGCAAATCTGCTGGACAGAAACCAGACTCCCAAATTAACAATTATGAGCGGCTATACAAATAAAACACTGCACTGCTGTACTGTGGGTGAGTAAATAACCAACCTAAAACTAAACCATAAAAAAACATATTTTTTTCTATAAAGAACGTTTTCATTACTTGAAATAAAAATTAAAAATAAAATGAACTGAAACTAAAAAATAAAAAAGGAAAACTTATGACTAAATGAAAACTACAGACATTTTTTAAAAACTAATAAAAATGACAAAAAAATTTAAATATAAAAAATCTGATTCAAAATATTAACTAAAATTTGCAAATTAACAAATTTGTTATTGACACTGTATTAATGCAAGAAAAACACCTGCTAAATAACTAACTGTCTTAGTGGCAAAAAATACTCTGATATATTAATAAATTAACTTGATATTAATCATTTTGCTTTGGTAACACTTTATGCCTTCATGTCAAATGCATTATAAATGTATGAATGAAAATTCATAATAAATTACATTGTAACATTTTCATAAATTATTCTAACCAAACTTAAAATGCATTGTATTTGTACATTTCTTACATCTGAAAATGATTGTTTGTCATGTGTTTTAAAGCACTGCATTTATGAATAAATAAGTATTATAATGCTTTATAACTGTAATTACAATTATTAATGCGATCATATAATGCATTATAAGGTGCATTACAAAGAACAATTAATGCATTAAAAATACTTTAATTATGCCTTGTATGTAAAGTCTTGCAGTAAAATGTTACCATTAATGTTTTAATTAAAATTGTATCATTGTTCATTTTGGACACTTTTAATCAGATGTGGAGACAGATGAGCTTCATGCATGCAAGTAAAATAAATCACTTGCTCTCTGGATTATCAAGATCCAAAAAAAGAAAGAAAAGAAAAAAAGAATAAAATATAAATAAAAAAGCATGATAAAAGTAGTCCATATGAGCATGCATTATAGAACTATTTGTGTTCTATATTCCCTTTCAGCAAACAGAAGCTTGAAATAGCACTTCAAATATAGCACACAAGTGTTATCAAACGTATCTATATAAGCAGCTTTGACAGAAAATCATGTTAATGTTTATAAAATCTTAATATCTTCATGCCTTATAGCTGCATTTATCAGATTAGTACTGTGTGATAATATGGTTACATTTTGCGATGATATAATCAATAAGTTGAGATTTGCTGTATATGGCTTTACACGAGTCTACTATATGTGGATAAGGTTGGATAAAGTGGTGCTTTTATGGTATTTTTTGTAATTTTTGGAGCTCAAGAGCATCATTACCTGTTACTGCATGGAGAAATGTCTCATTCAGTGGTTTAGAATGAGTAAATGATGAAATATTCCTTTAACAGGCCAGCAAGATAATTATGCAGCAGCAATTTTCACCTTGACTTTTCAAGTGTCTGAAGAATCGACATGCAGAGAGACAGAGATTAAATACAGCACGTGTGTGTGTGTGGTGTGTGTGAGTGTGTGTGTGTGT
>NW_015515765.1:0-341 GCF_001515645.1 Sinocyclocheilus grahami | reverse complement strand
CTCTCTCTCTCTCTCTCTCACACACATGCTCACACACACTCTCTCTCTCATTCATGTGTTTGCATTCATCCAGACTCAGTGTTTTAGTGTGATCACTGATCAGGGCTCAGAGAGAAGTTTAACAGAGCCCACAGAGGCATTATTATTCTCTCACCATCCATCCAGAGTTATTACAGTTAACTAACACTAAAACCATACTTAAAAAATAAATAAATAAATAAATCAACTTTCATTACTTGGAAAAGAAAAAAAAAGATTGAAATATTTAAAAAATGCAATTATTTCATTTCTGCTAGTTGCCAAAGCAACACTCATTTTAATGTAGTTACATGAAAAAAAAA
>NW_015515764.1:3845-5186 GCF_001515645.1 Sinocyclocheilus grahami | reverse complement strand
ACACACACACACACACACACACACAATATAAGACTCAAGCCCATGTCATGTGATACAACATGGATTCGATTGTTCTACTAACATTTCAATCCAGGGCCTTCCATTGCAATCAGTTAAAAAGACAACCAGTATTGATGTAATGTGATGAGGGGGCCAACTAAGGCACTGCGGTATATCCTAGTCGTCCTGCTTGGAAAAGTCGGGCCACCCATTCAAATTTTAATATGTTGCATATCGGCAACATACTGTTGGTGATTTGAAAATCTGAAAACCACAAGAATCAGAAACTTCAAACAAGTTTATTTGTTCTCGTGCTGCAATGTTCCTGAGAAACTTGAATGCTGTTTTGAACTTTCTCTCCAGAGAATAAATTAAACACACACATTATGAACACTAACATCAAAAGACTGCAGTGTTATGTTCACAGTACAAAAAAATGTCAACATTGTTTACACAAAGTGTAGGAATAACACACTAAAAATAGTTTACGACAGAGCCTCTACTCGAAAGCCATGCACATGACATGCTCCGCACTAGTTATTTTACAGTCTGAACAACCACGACTGGGTTGCTTTTGGGTATGAGGACAGATCTACATCAACACTTAATGTGAACGAAACACTTATTTCATGTGTTACTCTCTGTTAGCATCGACTACGACGTATCCTAATCGCTCCTCTAATGCCGCTTCAACTTGAGGAACTTCAGCAGTGATGCACCAGCAGAAAGATATCTGACCAACCAACTTAAAAAAAAAGACATTTCATCCCTTTTCCAATCCTTCCAATAAAAAACAACAAAAAAAAACATTCAACCAAATATGAAGTTGTCTTTTCGGATAAATAAAAAAAGGCACCTTAATATTAAAATGCAAAATATGAAACACAAGTTGCTGTACACTGGCCAAAACTGAATCTATACACATTAACCGCACAATACAGATATTCATGATCGCTACAACTACAATGACAACTCGTGAAACTCTCACAGATATGTACACAGAATTTAAGACTGAAGATACACTCACATATACTGCTGCTCGGCGAAATTTCACAGGCGAAATCCAGTCATTTCAATAGGAATCTGCATGTTTGGGAGTTTCGCATGAGGGCGAATACGTTCCACACATAGATTTCGCCAATGTTCAAGTTGGTCAAAAAATGTTCCGCTTTGACCAACAGAAGGTTGCTTGGTTTGAAAGTGACTTCTGTGTGAGCTGTGCTTCATGCATGGAAAATGGACCATTGTTGTCCACGAAATTTTGCTGGAATTTCGCTAATGAAATTTGATTCCAGAATCCTGAATTCGATCATTTGGAGTTGAAGGATAGTTGACAAATTT
>NW_015515764.1:2163-3039 GCF_001515645.1 Sinocyclocheilus grahami | reverse complement strand
GGTAGCCATTGACTTCCATAGTATTTTTCTACGTCAACTGTTTGGTTACCAACATTCTTCAAAGTTTCTTTTGTGTTCAAAGGAACTCATACAGGTTTGGAACAACATGAGTAAATAATGACAACATTTTTGGGTGAACTGTCCCTTTAAGAGGGCTTACTGGACGATATGCATGCAAGGATTCTTCTGAAGATGAGTTTTGTGCGCATGTGCATGTCGTTCTAATCCTTCCGTAATGCTTATTTGCATTTGGAACGTGTCGTGATGTAGAAGACTACTTTGTTTACGTACAAATGTAAAGTGAAAGGCATCTGTGGGTCTTCTTATCAACGTTCCCAGCAGCTGTGGGTTTGCCACAGTAGCCCTGGCATCACATTACACAATATTTTTACCTGACATGTGAAGCCACGCAGCAACAGCCTGGAATAGCATCAATACATACATCTGCAAACCCTCGCAGAAAGAGCTGATCAATGTGCACTAGAACTGAAGTCAAAATCGAAATGATATTAAAACGATTTTAAGAAATAATAGAAAGGCGCCTTGTTTTAGTCGCATTTGGAAGATCCAGCTCCAAAGCGGGCATTAAATAAAGACAATCCAGCTATTTGATAGACTTTAAACAACTAGGCTGGACTAACCATCGGTTGGTTGAGGTGTACAGGATTATGAAAGTGGAGTTTGTTTTCGGCTCCTGAGTGGCAGAAGAACACCTTGAACTTTGTTGGAATGCTATTGTTGTATATGCAAGTCCAGCAAAGGTTAAGTGTCAAAGGTGAAAGGTCATGTCCAGGTTAGATCACCTCCCTGCTGTTCCGAATTGCACAGCATAGGACCATACTGAAGATCATGCCAATAATCTGTAAAAAGAGAAGA
>NW_015515764.1:0-643 GCF_001515645.1 Sinocyclocheilus grahami | reverse complement strand
ATGTCCCCACTGGATGGAACAAATGCCTCGTTTATAATGGGTTTTCATGTTTTTGTCTCGGCCTGACAGGGCATCATCACAGTATGGTAGGGGCATAACATTTTCGTCACACGCTTGAGGTATTTGGCCAATCACAGCACACCTCGCTTTTCAGACCGATGAGCTTTGTAAAAATCTATGCGTTTCAGAAAGGCGGGGCATAGAGGAGAAACAATAATGTACAGTATGTGGAAAATAATGTGTTTTTTGAACCTTAAACCGCATAAACACATTTCATTACACCAAATACATAAAATAATGTTCTTTTTAGCAACATCATATGACCACTTTAAAACTCTATAAGAAACTAAATAAGCATATGACTTTTCTAAATAAGCATTGTATTCAGTAAATGTTAATAATCTCTATAGGGCAGTTGATTTTGTTAATATTTTCCACTTTATGTTTACTCTTCCTGTTTCAATCAACAGTGAGACGCAAAAAATTGAATAAAAAGTGCAAACTCACTTTGACATGGTAAGAGTGGACGGTTGCATTTTTGCGGTTTTCTGCTGATTTGTCATAGAAATCTTGTATTTCCTTAATGATCTAAAATGACAAATGAATAAAAACTTATGTTGTAAAAGTCAGACTGATTTTATTT
>NW_015515763.1:4534-5186 GCF_001515645.1 Sinocyclocheilus grahami | reverse complement strand
TTTTTTTTGTTAGTTTAGTGATTTTCTTTTTTTTTTGCATTTTCTTTTTTTCCCTGATTTGTTAGAATTTTTGCATTTTCATTTATTTGGCTTGTTTTTGTTTTGCTCTGCCCTTTTTATGTTTTGTTTTTTTCCTGATTTCTTATGTGATTTTGTTTTCATTTGTTTGTTTGTTTTTGAGTATTTTTTCTGCTGTTTGTTTTTTGTTTAGTTTTTTTTTTTTTCATTTTCATTTGTTTTGCCCTTGTTTCTGTTTTGTTTTATGTTTGCTTTGTTAATTTGTTTAGTTGTTTGTGATATTTGCTTGGTCACTTATGATTTTTTTTTCAATTGTTTCTGTTGTGTTTTGCCACTGCTTACATGGTCACTGATATATTATGCATTGTAACGTCATTACCGTTAGCGTAGTTGCAGTGAGTCTTTTAAAGCAGCATGTAAACAAGCCCGCCGCCATATGTACGCGTGTAATATGGACAGCCATTCTTTGCTTAGCATGTGTATGAGTGTGGGTGGTGGTTTCTGTCAACAAATTGTGAATAGATTTGAATAATATTTGCATATGGGTTTGCAGCATTTCAGATTGCTGGCACACCATTTAGCTGCCCATCTGTCTGTGTAATTGTTAGTGTCAATGCCAAAAAACCTGAACACA
>NW_015515763.1:1104-2813 GCF_001515645.1 Sinocyclocheilus grahami | reverse complement strand
CTGATTTGTTTTGTGACTGCATTTTTTCTTTTTTTTGAAAAATGGTTAAATTGTACTGACAAGCATTTATGATCAACTAAAATATACTTACATTTGTATGTCATGCAATTAATTATTTGTAATTACACATTTGTTATCATTTAGTACATTTAAAATAATATCAAATGACACACTACAGTTAAAATGATAATCAAGTACTTTACACATGCTTTCGTATGTTAGTCAACACATCAAAATAAGTATTTTCTTTAAAACGCAATAAAGGATTGTTAAAAAACTGATTTTTAAAACTCAAAAGTGTACTTGAGTGTGTTAAGAAATAATGAAACTCTCTCTTTAAGCACACTTAAGTGTCCTTTTATTTTATTACTATTATTATATGCGATTACAGTTTTTTAAAAATATACTTTTAAGATTTAAAGTACACTACAAGTGAACATTTAATAAAATGAAGCGCTCTTCTTGCTATCAGGTGTTGTTCATAGATGCTGACTCAACAAGTATCAACTTTGTTGTTTATAATTATGGCCTTCAATGGAAGTCTAGGGGATTTCTCACCTGTTTTATTGTGATATATCCGTTATATCGCATGTTATGAGGTATCATACACGCCTGTAGCATAAACAGTGTGGGATGAGTTTCTTTGCCTTTTGAAAACCCCTAACCACGAGTCCTGCCGACAGTAATAGCGCCGCTTCACTTTGTATGAAGCACTTAGTATGAGTTGTCAAAGCTTTCTAGGTTGAAATACATCAGATATGTGAAAAACTAAAGTCAAATTGACCACAGAAGGAGTGAAGTATAGGAAAGCGTGAGTCTTGAGTCGTCTTATGAGCTCTCGGGCAGACAGCGGCGCTCTGAGGAGGCCTGACCTACTTTACTCTTTGTGTTGGGTGTCTTATTTAGATACTTCTCTTAGCGGCTGTGGGGTTTTTCTGTGCTGTGTGGCTTTCAAGCTTTGTGTAGGATTCTGGCTTGATAAGGAAAGTCATTTCTCACATGCACTCGCTGCAATCGAAACCGCAAGAAGTGCATTTTATGGAGGGAATGGTGAACAGTCTGCCGTTGATTATCAGCCGCAGGGTGAGCAGAGCTTGTGTCTGGATGCACGTTATCCTGCTTTTTACACGGCTAGGTGCCAGATAGATGCATTGATTGCAATCTAAGATGTTTCATTATCTACCACCCCGCTTTGAAATTCCCAATCTAAACCATTATAGAAATAATCTGCCTAGCAACTAGAATAGTGTTACAGTATTAATATATTAATGCATACAGTATGTTGCATAAGTTGTGTTTGCCTCTCATCCAGATTGCTGTGTCCTTCCCTGGCACTTTCTTCTTCTAAGTGACATTTTCGTTTTCTTGCTTCTAGTCATCGCTCAAAAGTTTATGCTTGCTATGAAATAAATACTGAAGTCCTCCAGGGCTGTTTTCACTGCAGATGGCAGCTAATGGTTTTGATTCATAAGATGGCAGCAATTAATATAGAATTTGATGTGATTTATTAGTTTCATTTTATTTTAATATAGAATTTGATTTAATGTGAAAGTATAGAAAGACTGCAGAATGACATGAGAGATGAAAATATTTTGATATATTCTATTCAATTTTAATATATTCTAATATATTATTATATATTGTTATATTTTATATTAGTTAAAATCATTAACATGCATATATATATATATATATATATATATATATAT
>NW_015515763.1:0-383 GCF_001515645.1 Sinocyclocheilus grahami | reverse complement strand
GATAAAAGCAACCACACTGGTGCTGGTGTGGAAAGCAGTGAAATAGGGGTGAATTCAGGTAAATTGGGACACTTTTTGTCATTGAGATGACTGGGGAAAATGTCCCACTTAACCTTCACTCTATACTATTTAGCCAACATTATACAAACATGTTTGAGCGATTTAATGCTGATATCGACCAATCCCAATGAAGTATTCTGGAGCTCTGAGTAATGAATAGTGATATAATGTCCACGTTAGGTTTCTCTCTTTATTCATTTGGTTGTGAGACACAAAGACTGTCTTTGTTTTGTAGTCTGGAGTGTTATGGACTACTCAGACGTGTGTGTGTGTGTGCTTGCTTACGCACACACACACACACACACACACACACACACACACAC
>NW_015515762.1:3597-3968 GCF_001515645.1 Sinocyclocheilus grahami | reverse complement strand
TCCACCCCAACTCCTCACTCTTAACTATTCTCATCCCAGATTAGGAATGGGGTGGTTCTCTGGGTTCGGGCTATACTCTGGGCTCTGAGCCTTCCCTCAGGACAGCACGCCAAATATGCTCAATCCGATTATATGAAAGTGTGAACTCATGAACTGTCTATTAATAATAACACATACTATTTGCTAGATGCTAAGAATTAAACAATCCTTGAGTCAGAAATATTGTAATTACGAGTTTCAAGCAGAGCAAAATTCTAGATGATAGAATGTATTTATTGGGTCTAGTTTTCGATTAGGCGACGTCTTAATAACAAATGTCTGAAGGCAGCATCAGCTTAAGCAAAAGCTCTACTGTTTACCACAAAGCTTTA
>NW_015515762.1:0-3587 GCF_001515645.1 Sinocyclocheilus grahami | reverse complement strand
TCAAACGGTTAATGTCTAAGAAGCTGCCCATGTATTGATATTGCAGATCTATCCAAACATAAAAAATAAATGTGTTATAACTTCACTTAATATAAAAACACGCAAAGACTAAAAACAAACACATTGTCTTATACAATAGCATGTCTGCAGCAGAACACACCAACTTGTAAAGGATTCTCCGGCATTTTACTGCAACAGAATAAGACGAATATTGAGAAAACATTAATTTGAGCAAAACATCTGATCAGTCATCTGATCAAACCACATTCTACACCCATATGGCTGCCGTGTTAAGCATTCATTGCAACTGCACAGATGACTCATTCTCCTTTGACGAAGGCTCTAATGCATGTGTGTGTCGTCTGTATAAGCTTGTATTCTACCTCACTGTGTTCAGGGTTGTGGACCTTGGATCTTGTGAGAATCATTGAAAGGGATGAAAGACTACTGCCTAGTGAATTACAACAAGTAAATCCACTAGTTATAATTCACCTGCAGCAGCTTCTAGCCTTCGTCTGGTCTTCAAGGTCATACATCTGATCACAGTGAGAATACACAAGAGTCTCTTGTCTTTTAAGGTGTATTATCACAATAAGCCTTCCCTTAAATTATGAAAGCAACTGCATTTGCATGTCCTGAAGGAAATGGGTTTAAGGTGTTTGTGTAAATAAAATGCTGCATGTGAGCTGCTTTGCTGGTGTCATGACCCTCAGCACGTTCTGTCGGCTTCATGTCACTGTGCAGCTTAAAGCTATACATTTTGGTCTCAATTATCCCTTTTTTATTTACCCAGAGAGATTCAACAGATTATAGTGATTCTTGTATATGCTGGGACCAAATTATTCTGAAGCTGCTGATAATATTACAACATGCATTAACGATGCACTGGGTCCTTGGATCAACCATTGTTTGCACATGGAGACTTCTATACCTGTGATTTGTCTGCTCATCTTCCTGCTCTTTAACATATCATCAAGCGTCTGAAACATTCAACATGAACTTTGAATGAATGCTTTGTGAATATCACAGATGCTTATAAAGCAGACCTGCCTTAGGCAAATCGGATCACAGTGTTATCCACCTACTGCCGAGACACTGACAGAAGATTAAAAGTGAAAAACCTGTCTGTAAATGAATAACATATAGAGGAACTTAATTTTGCTGTGCCTCTATAAATTGACAGCTGTTTTACCTTACAGACGTTATTACATTGTAGATAATGTTTTGTGAAGATACTATAATATGTGTGAAATCAGTTAGATTTTTTCCTAATAAAAAGTTGTGGTTAACAAAGCAACTGAATGTGTGTTTAAACGAAATTAAAATTGCTTTCAGCAGAGGTGACAGTGGTATTGTTTGAAAGAAAGAGAAGGATATAGGACGTGCGTACAGATGGCTAAAATAGATTGTAAAAATATAACTGAGCAGACATTATATTCAGCAAATGCGAGACATGTTTGAACAAATTACTAATTGCGATTTTTCTTTATTTTTATGAATGTTTATAGCAGATTGATCTAATATATTCTAAAATGAAAAGCGAACAGGTTGACGAAATCTGAGGTAACTGGTGGCAGTTGTGTGTTTATCTCATATTACAACCAATAAAGCATCAATCCCTGAAGGGTTAAAGGGAAATGTTTTAAAACTCTCTGGTTATCAGCTCAAAGGTCCCCTCACTCAACTTTTTCTCAATATTACTTAATGTATATACTGCACCTAATATGTGGAAAATGTTGACAGTTGTCACGAATCTGGTCCGTGGTTTTCCGTCTGCTCGCCACCAGATGCTGCCTTTCCAATTACATTGACTCTCACATTACACAAACTGTTGCATGTCATCCCGGACTACATTTTCCATCATCCATTGCACTGATTACACACACAACTATCACCAATCAAACACCCTACATAAACCATGTCCTCTTCCTCACTGCTGAGTATTGTATTGCGTTTATCGCTCACCTAGTGATTGCTACTCTACAGAGCCTGTTCCCAGTCCTAGTTTCCAGTTTAAGTCTAGTCACGTCGTGTTGCCCTGTTGCCTGTTTACTGATCTTCTGTCTGTCTTGGAATTCTCTATCGTCTTGTTGTTTGGACTCTGTTTGCACCTCACATGGATTATTGTTTGTCTGTTGGATTACCTGTTTGCCTTGCCTTATTGGATATTGTTCGGAGCCTGATCAAGTCTGTCCTTGGATTATTATTTTGTCTCACCTGTGCCATGGTGTTTCGACCCTGCCTGTTTCTGACCATGTTTATGAATAAAGCTATGCAAATTAATCCGACCGTCTCTCGTCCCTGTCGCCCCATTACAACAGTAATACCTATTCCCAAAATAATGGGGACTATATTACAGGAAGATTTTAACCAACTGTGATGTCATCAGTTGGTCAAATTTTGGACTCATTTTAGTTTTCATATAGATCATGTAGGGGAACAGAATAACTCTTACGATAATTGATTTTCAAGATTCAAGATTACTTTATTTATCCCCAGGGAAATTTGTCTTGGACATAAAGGCTGCCGCATACAAAAATACATACAATTATAGTACAGTAACAGCAGACACAGAAACAAATACAGACATAAGTGCATTCAGTACCTATAACACCTTCATTTCACACCCATCTTACATGCTGAGTTTAGGTGATTCACTGATAAAAGAATGAAAGAGTTTTTATACCTATTCGGGCATATTTTCCTGTGTTTAATTAGAACCCTATAGCAGTATCATCAGAAAACTTGACAAAAAAAGTGCTGGGATGACTTTTTGTACAATCATTTGTGTATAATGCAAACAGAATGGGAGAGCTCACACATCCTTGAGATACATCTGTGTTGACGACTTCAGACTCAGATAATGTCTTGTTTGCTCGGACCTGTTGGTCAAAAAAGAGTGATACCACCTGATGATACGTGGATTAACAGACATCTCTCTGAATTTACTGAGAAGGATGTGTGGCTGCAGAGTATTAAAAGCAGAACTGAAGTCCACAAACAACAGTATGGCATAGGCCTTGGGGTTTTCAAAATGTTGCAAAATAAAGTGTATTATGGTTAGTATATCATTGTCCATGCCCCGACTGTTTTTATAGGCGAACTGATTCAGATCTAGCTGTCCCTTTATGTTTGACTTCAACTTCCCCACCATTAGCTTTTCCAGACTTTTCATTATAATAGAAGTCAGGGCTACTGTCCTATAATCATTATTTTCTTGAGGAACAGGTTTTCTTTATATATAAAAAACTTACTTACAGTCTGAGTCAGAACAGCCGGCATTGTAGTCTACTCTCCCAGGATCAGGAAACAGTCCTCCATAAAATGTGCTGCACACATCTGAATATTTGGGTTGAAGTGTTCTGGAACAGTGTTGTAAATACAACTTAACCACTGATTTCTAGTCATGTCCTCTTTTGGAAGGCCAATCAAAGTAGTTTTGCTTTCACAATGAAACACAGCATCACACACGGCGGCCTTGAGTCAGCGGCGACCGGCAGCTAGAGTGAGCGGCCGGCGGGCTTGCGGCAACCACATGTGACGACCCCGGGCTGGACTCCGCTTCGTCCATGGTGCGAGCCGAACTG
>NW_015515761.1:1686-5187 GCF_001515645.1 Sinocyclocheilus grahami | reverse complement strand
CGCTCAGAAGCACATTGAATAGTTTTAGAATGGCCGATTGGAATTAGAATAGAATTAGAATAGTTTTAGAATTGTCCGATCTCTCTCTGTCTCTCTCTCTCGCTCTCTGCTCTCTCTCTCTCTCTCTCTCACACACACACACTCTCTCTCTCTCTCTCTCTCTCTGTCTCTCACTCTCTCTCTCTCTGTCTCTCTCTCTCTCTCTCTCTCTCTCTCTCTCTCTCTCTCTCTCTCTCTCTCTCTCTCTCTCTCTCTCTCTCTCTAGCTCTCTCTCTCTCTCTCTAGCTCTCTCTCTCTCTTTTAAGAAGATCTGAACTTAAACATGAAAAATAAAATCAATAAATGAAATAAAGCAATATTTATGTATTTAGGCAAAAAATAAAATAAACTTATTGAACATTACAAATGGAAATGTGCAAATCATAAATTAATTTTTTTATTTTAATTTTATTTATTTATATTTATAAATACTGACCAGACAGTGCTTCATTTTATTTAATGCATGCAAAAATAATTCATTAAAAATTGTAAAATTAAAATAAGTAAAAAAATAAAAATACTAAGCACTTTCAAGTGCTTGCCTGCTTTATTTATTACATGCAAAAATGACAATTCATTAAAAATGGGAATACTCAAGTAAAATAAAGCACTTATTTAGTTAGTTAGTTAATACATGCAAAAATGACAACTCGTTAAAAATGACCAACTCAGGGTTTCTTTTCTTTTATTTTGCACTTCAATTTGTTCCAACAAAGTACATCATACATGAAAATGCACCATAATGTTTTTAAATGAGGTAATATTCACCTGGATTTCTCACGTAATTGTCTCAACATTGACTTTATGTTTCCTCAGCTCACGGTCACTTCACTAAAACTTCACAGAGGAGTTTAATCAATTCTACACAGACTCTTCATTAGTGTGCACAATCCAGCAATGAGCTGCTGCACGTCTGATATTAATCACCTTTTGCTTCTGAACAAACCAAAACTTTCTGTTATACGAGAGTCTTTTTTAGAATTAAAAGATGAAACATATGAGATTGCTTTTGAGCATCTGAATAATTCATTATTATTGTGCCACAGTAAAGAGGAAGAAATATGAATACCGCAGTGTGCTGGAGTTTGCCTCCATTGATGTGCTTTTAATATTTCATATTTTTCTCCACTGATGAAGATTTCAATATTTGTCTCATTAGAGAATTAAAGCTCCTTTCATGGCAGTTGAATCGCTGTAAGACACTTCAGATTGTCTGAAAGCTGCTTTCATTGTCAGCACATTCTCAGGATTATCGTTTGCATTATAAAGTACAGTAACTCACAGCAAATCACTGATGAGCAGCCAATCAAATAAAGCCACGCATTTCCAAACTGAAATATTTAGAGACTTCAGGACTCGTTTGGTTTTCGGTTGCAATTAGGTTTGAGTTCATTTACACTGATTTTTCATATTTCTTATGTGAAATGTTTCAGAGCAGGGTTTCTCAAAATGGGAGGAAATAATTACTTAAATCATAAATATGTCAAATTTAAATAACTCGTTTTAAAATTAAAATGCACTCTAAAAATGAAATGACTATTCATAAAAATGTATAAATGTAAATAGTTTTAAAATAAAAACAAATAAAATGCTTACTAAAAATGAAATGATTTATAAACATTTAAAATGTTAATAAATAATTAAAAAATAAAAGCAATTAAAATGTAACAAAAATTATTTATAGAAATTTAACATTTAAAATAAAAACATAAAAAATACTTAAAATGAAATTCACAAAAATGTTACATTTTGACAAATAATTTAAAAAATAAAATACAAATGTTAATAATTATAATAGAAATGCACAATTGACATACTTAAAAACTTACTTAAAATTACAGTGGGGCAAATAAGTATTTGATACACTGCCGATTTTTCCATTTTTCCCACTTACAAAGAATGGAGAGATCTGTAATTTTCATCGTAGGTACACCTCAACTGTGAGAGACAGAATCAAAAAAAAAATCCATAAAATCACATTGTATGATTTTTAAATAATTAATTTCCATTTTATTGCATGAAATAAGTATTTGATCACCTACCAACCAGCAAGAATTCTAGCTCTCACAGACCTGTTAGTTTGTCTTTAAGAAGCCCTCCTATCCTCCACTCATTACCTGTATTAATTGCACCTGTTTGAACTTGTTACCTGTATAAAAGACACCGGTCCACACACTCAATCAATCAGACTCCAACCTCTCCACTATGGGCAAGACCAAAGAGCTGTCTAAGGACACCAGGGACAAAATTGTAGACCTGCACAAGGCTGGGATGGGCTACAGGAAAATAGGCAAACAGCTTGGTGAGAAGGCAACAATTGTTGGCACAATTATTAGAAAATGGAAGAAATTCAAGATGACTGTCAATCTCCCTCGGACTGGGGCTCCATGCAAGATCTCACCTCGTGGAGTATCAATGATCCTGAGAAAGGTGAGGGATCAGCCTAGAACTACACGGGAGGACCTGGTCAATGACCTGAAGAGAGCTGGGACCACAGTCTCAACGGTTACCATTAGTAACACACTACACCGTCATGGATTAAAATCCTGCAGCGTGGGCAAGGTCCCCCTGCTCAAGCCAGCACATGTCCAGGCCCGTCTGAAGTTTGCCAAAGACCATCTGGATGATCCAGAGGAGGCATGGGAGAAGGTCATGTGGTCAGAGGAGACCAAAATAGAAGTTTTTGGTATAAACTCCACTCGACGTGTTTGGAGGAAGAAGAAGAATGAGTATAATCCCAAGAACACCATCCCAACCGTGAAGCATGGGGGTGGAAACATCATGCTTTGGGGGTGCTTTTCTGCAAAGGGGACAGGACGACTGCACCGTATTGAGGGGAGGATGGATGGGGCCATGTATTGCGAGATTTTGGGCAACAACCTCCTTCCCTCAGTAAGAGCATTGAAGATGGGTCGTGGCTGGGTCTTCCAGCATGACAATGACCCCAAACACACAGCCAGGGCAACTAAGGAGCGGCTCCGTAAGAAGCATTTCAAGGTCCTGGAGTCTCCAGACCTGAACCCAATAGAAAATCTATGGAGGGAGCTGAAACTCCATGTTGCCCAGCGACAGCCCCAAAACCTGAAAGATCTGGAGAACACCTGTATGGAGGAGTGGGCCAAAATCCCTGCTGCAGTGTGTGCAAACCTGGTCAAGAACTACAGGAAGCGTCTGACCTCTGTAATTGTAAACAAAGGTTTCTGTACCAAATATTAAGTTCTATTTTTCTATTGTATCAAATACTTATTTCATGCAATAAAATGGAAATTAATTATTAAAAAATCATACAATGTTATTTTCTGGATTTTTTTTTTGATTCGGTCTCTCACAGTTGAGGTGTACCTACGATGAAAATTACAGATCTCTCCATTCTTTGTAAGTGGGAAAACTTGAAAAATCGGCAGTGTATCAAAGACTTATTTGCCCCACTGTATCTATCTATCTATCTATCTATCTATCTAT
>NW_015515760.1:4893-5188 GCF_001515645.1 Sinocyclocheilus grahami | reverse complement strand
GGTGTGCCGTGTCTTCTTAACGCAATGGGAGGTTGATTGAAAATGGCTCGTCTAAGGCAGGGTTCAGAGGGAACTGTTATTGTTTTTTGGGTTAGGAATCTGGTTTGGATTTGGAATTTAATTTGGCTAAAGGCGAGAGCGCTGGATGTGTCTGCAGGGGTCCATGGGATTGACGGGAACATACTGTTGGGTAGAGACTCACATCTGCACAAAGAGACAATGATCTTGCTGTGAGAAAAGGGTCAGAGGCCAAAGGTCAAACACAACAAGACCTTTCAAAAGATGCACAGTTCTA
>NW_015515760.1:2520-3104 GCF_001515645.1 Sinocyclocheilus grahami | reverse complement strand
CTGTGCAAGAAACTGAACATTATTTACAGCATTATTACCTGTAAATAATGAGCCTCAGGCAAGCTTGTGATAGTTTTCCATTGTTTTTCGCCATTGTTTTTAATTTGATTGTCAATCGCAGTGCTTCATGGGATTGTAGTTCTTTCACTCACTAAAGCCATTAAGCCAGTAAGTCTTGTACCTATGTTTTTTTACCAGATTTTCAAAAACTTTTTTGTTTCAAATCAAAGTTTGTAATGTTGTGACTCACTGGTTGGTTTTGTTCATGGCTTAGAGTGCTTTAACAAAGACTTTTTAAATCCCTATGGGAAAAATGAATGGAAAAAATACTGAACCAGCACCACTGAAAAGGGGAACAGGCAACGTTGCATTCTGTAATACTAGTGCTGCCCTTAACTAAAGATTTTTCTGATCGGCTAATAGTTGTACATTTGAAGCGAATAGTCGACTAATTGCACGCTTATATTAATAAACCATGTAATTTATAATAATGAGCCTTTAATTGCCTGTAGCCTATCAGCGCTCAAGCACATGCATAGAGCTTGCCACAGCGCACCGGCAGAAGTAATGATTATGAATGTGTC
>NW_015515760.1:0-1001 GCF_001515645.1 Sinocyclocheilus grahami | reverse complement strand
GTGAAGAACCTTTTAAGCACCTTTATTTTTAAGAGTGTAGTGTATGTTGCCACAAATTAGGACCTTATAGATTAGAATCTTGTAGAGCAGAATCCTGCAGAGGTAACCACTAGAACAGAATCCTATAGGATCCTATAGAATTATGAAGAACTGAACCCTGAGGCACAGAGCTCTACAGTTCAGACTCTTCTGATGAGCAGTCAGTATTTGAGGACGTTGCTCACATGACATGACTGTGGTTTGAAACGGTCACATGCAGCACGTTAGGAGACCACCATCAGTCACAACAGACTGGAGCCGCTCGAACACTCGAGGTCAGCGTACATCTGGACGTGACGTAACTCCAGAACGCCTTTGCTGCTTTATCTTTTGTAATACACGTGTGACTTTTTTTGATCTCTGACTGCTGTGTGAGTCACATTGTGTGTTTGTCTTTTTGAGTTGGAAGGAGAGTGTGTGTGTTTGAAGGAAAAGCGTGTGTTTGTGCAAGTGTGTAATCTCTCATGGTTAAAATCTCTCCCATCTGTCCTCTGTGTGTGGGAATGCTTACGCACACTAACAATATGCTCGTTTAACAAATGCTGTTCTGTCTAGGGATGCTCAAAACCATCACTAGTCTGTGGCTTTTCTGAATGAATAGTAGATTAAGGACATCCTATGTAATTAGGGTGGCTGTGTTTTGCTGATGTGCTTTTAATTCACTTTAGCTTAATTTTTAACATCTATTTGAATGTGGCGGGATGGAATTAAAGACAAATACGTGCAAGTAAAATGTATTTATATAGCATTTCACAATCTCCCTTCATGATGGTGAGCATTTCACAAGATGATAAATTATTTTCTATTTTAAAAGTTGTATTATTTTATTTTAATTTATTTTAATTTAATTTTTACCCCAGCAAAAAATACCAAGTGCTTGTTGTCTATACTTATTAACCAGCCAATACATCTACTATTTTATTTTATTTAATTTTATTTAATTTAATTGTATTATTTTGTTT
>NW_015515759.1:3261-5189 GCF_001515645.1 Sinocyclocheilus grahami | reverse complement strand
AATCAAAAGCATGTTTAATTATTTTATAAAGATTAATTAGCTTTTATAAATCATTAATTTATTATATATTTTCAGAAACACTGTGTATATACAATTTTCTGGTAAATATTTTTTTCTGGGAAATATTCCTTAAATTTCGTTTAATATTTTTATTAGTAGCACTATCATTAAATTAAGTAATATTTATGTCAAACTAAACCGGTACTAGTAAAATGTGGAATCGTACATCACGATACCTTTTTAGTCCCGGTATATCGTGCAACACTATTATTTTGAAGAGCAGATACCACTTTAGGCAAACATATCTAAAAGACTACTTTTCATAAGACAATACGATCGCATTATGGTCTGTTTTATTAGTAATAAAGAATAATGCAAACTGAATATAGCAATGTAATTTTACTTTTAAATGTAACATTTTACAACAGTGGTTTGAGGTGTTTGTTCTCTGTGTAATTATGTTTACATCGATGGCTGCTTTAAGAGACATACTGTATGAAATCAATATTTTTTTGTCATCTTAATATCTTAAACATCGTCATATTCTGTTCCAGGATCCAGGTGAATGATCAGATTGTGGAGGTGGATGGCATCGGTCTGGTTGGTGTGACGCAACTCTTTGCTGCGTCCGTCCTGAAGAACACGAAGGGAACTGTAAGGTTGGTCCTGCTCTGTCTATCAGTTACATAAACATCACGTCTTCTGTTATGGGTTAGAGGTTTTATGAAAGAACTGAAAAATCCCACATTTAGCCTAGTTTAGTGTGGTCATTAGCTGCTGCATGCCATCACCACAGATGTAATCACAGAAGTCTGCTTAATTTCTTGAAAAAATAAAAATAAAAAATTCTGAAAGTGAGTCCAAAATATTGTTTATCTGTTGTAATAGATGGGGTGTGGTTTTCACTATTCTCATAGAATTCGAATTTTTATTAAATATTTATAGTTACTGTTCAATCGTGACAACTCAGAATATCTTTAGCATGTTAATGGATATGACCGTTTATGTGTTTTATGTATTAAACAGACTAGATCTGCTACACGCACTGCTGCAGAGCAAATATGGACTTGCTACTGCTAACAGATACACAGACACGCTGCTGTGAACATATTAGATCTGCTGAACGAACAGGCATACGCGAATGATAGACAGGTGGAGCTGAGGGAGGTGGAGGGTTTCTGTGCTTCAGGACCAGCTTGCAGTGAACACTGAACCAGACAATTTAAATGGCCAGTCAGTTTAAGGCCAGTCAGCTTATGGCATAGTTAATTATGTGATTGCTAGATTGCATGTAAAGAACTGTAGGTTCTGGATCTGTAAGATTCTCCACACTTGAACCAGATAATCAAGGTCTTCAGGGTTACTTGATAGTTACAGACGGGTGTATTGGAGCAGGGTTGGAACTGAAGCCTGCAGGAAGGTAGCTGTCCAGGAGCAGGTTTGGAGACCTCTGCTCTGGGCTAAAGGTTACGAGTTCACCACATGCAAATAAACAATGCACACACTCACACAGGCTCCATTGTTTCCTTTCTACATGATGTACGCCGATCAGTATACGTTATACACGTAATTTTCCTTGTTCACCTGTCAATCACGCCGTTCAGGTTTCTGATTGGCCGAGAGAAGCCAGGTACTCAGAGTGAGGTGGCACGCCTCATCAGTGAAACCCTGGAGCAGGAGCGGCAGCAGCAGGTGGACGACACATACGAGCAGTCCACTGAAGAGGTCAGTCAAACACACAACTCATGGGCTTTTTCTTACATCAGCGCTAACACATTGTACACGTTTGGAGTGCAGTGCTGGGTAGGTTACCTACAAAATGTGGTCTGTTACTGATTACAAATAACACTATGAAAATTGCAGTCAGTAATGTACTCTTAGATTACTCATGCATTCTTTTAGTTTATTTTAGATTACTTTTAACCTAA
>NW_015515759.1:0-637 GCF_001515645.1 Sinocyclocheilus grahami | reverse complement strand
AGATTTTAAATGACATGAGAGTGAGAATGCTTTACAGTCAACGAACCTTTTAAAATGTCACTTACAGCAAGACACTACATGCAAAATCCACTGTTTTGTCATGAACTGGTCAGTTTTGAGATTTTGGGCTATTTTGCTTCCATAGCATATCTTCTTTCAGACTAGTGGAGAGAAAGCATCCAACATCCATTTAAGTTTTTGTTTTATTTGTCTCCATAGATTTCAATTAGAATACATATCTTTAAAGGTTATTTTCTTAAAATGAGTTTTTCTCATGCAGTGATCCACTTCAGTAGCATTACATTACATATTAATTTAACTGTGCAGTTTTTTTCGTATCTGTATTCTTGAGTGTTTTTATTGAGGAGTGTCTTCATATAACATTTACCTGATTTATCTAGCATTTTATTCCGAAAACATGGTTATTAAAACAAAAACAAAAAAACCCGTGAATTTTGAACTTCACTTTATCCAGTGTTCAGATTTCTGTTCTCGAAATGTATGCAAAATGTGTGCATATTAAATGAGATAATGCATCATTTGCATATCTAAACATAACATTGCAGAAATTAGAAACAAACATTCTGATTAGCTGTGTGTGTGTGTGTCTGTGTGTGTGTGTGTGTCTGTCTGTGTG
>NW_015515758.1:4116-5189 GCF_001515645.1 Sinocyclocheilus grahami | reverse complement strand
GGGATAAAGTCGCCTCCTAAGGGCACTTTGTAGTGAGAACAATCGTGGACGCCATATTGAAGGGTTGTTCCAAACCAAAGGGGCCCTTTCAGAACAAAGGATTTTAAAGGGTACAGCTGTTCCACACTTTTTGGTCCCATAATTCTTTGCGCAGGTTTAATTTATGACACAGTTGACATGAGATGATGCAGAAGTTTTTTTTTTGGTCCCCTCCATCTTTCTCCCTCTCAAAACTCCCACTCTGAAGGGTAAATGTTTTAAGTGATTAGAGATTAGAGAATTCTTTTTTGTTCTGTAAAGGGAAGGGTTTATTTGAAATTATTGATAATAACAGGCTGAATGCTACTGTCAGATGGTATTTGTTTATTTCCTACAAATATATAATAGTTTGTTATTAAATACTTCCTAGGAATCAGCCAAAAAAAAAAAAAGTTTGTATTTTGGAATGTCTGGAAAAGTAGAGAAAAAAACACTTATGAAGTATATACGTTAATTATGCGTTGTTCATAATAAAACTAAAATTATGACAATCATTTTAAACTTGTATACAAAATATAAATACACATATATTATATGTGTTATATGTGGTATATGCATATCCAAACTGTATAATTACAATGATTTTTTTTCTCTCACCACACCAATATGCAAATGACATGCAAATCAGCAACACATCAAATGAACAAACATTTCCTGACACTTTATGGTTTTAATTTTACATGTAAAAAGGTGTTTTGTATAAATGTGTTAATGGCATTAAAATGAATGAATGAATGAATGAACCTCTCTCTCTATATATATTTATTATACATTATTATTATTATTTTTGTTTAGTTTTTTACATGAAATCTCAACACTATTGGCTGGTTGATAACGTATCACTTGATGAAATGTCTGTTGTCACTTCTGGAGCACAGCTCTCATGTCTCCTGCTTTCAGTTTCAGACGTCCAGTTCGGGGGACTGGGCTCCAGGGTCACGCTCACATGCGGAGGCACTCACGGCGGGTACGTTCTCCAGTCTATATTAAGCTCCATTAGACTCCAGAGCTAAGCTTTCCTGTAAGGAGTGATA
>NW_015515758.1:846-3193 GCF_001515645.1 Sinocyclocheilus grahami | reverse complement strand
TTTCTTTCTTTCTTTCTTTCCTTCTTTTCCTTCCTTCCTTCCTTCCTTCCTTTCTTTCTTTCTTTCTTTCTTTCATGATTTTTATTTGTTTTATTTTTAAGTTAAGTATGCTTTTATTATTTATTTATTTATTAAATATTAATTTGTTTATGCTTGTATTTATTTATTTATGCTTGAATTTATGTTTGTATTTATTTTTATTTAAGTTTTCAATTATGCTTGTATTATTATTGTTAATAATAATAATAATTGTTCGTTTATTTATTTGTGCTTTTATTTATTTTTACGTTTTTAATTATGCTAGTATTATTATTATTATTAATAATAATAATATTAATAATAATAATAACTGTTTGTTTATTTATTTTTGCTTTTATTTATTAATTTATTTATATTAAGAAATTTTTTTTAATTATTGCTTTTATTAAAAATATTATTCATTTTTTTTGTTCATGTTTTTTTTCCTACTTTTAATAATGCTTATTTGCATACAAATGCTTTTATTATTTTTTATGTTTTTATGTAAAGTGCAAACCTATATGATTTTTATCAGTCAGTCAGCATTTTTTATACAAATGCTCTTGACCGTCCTTAAGTTGTGTTGCAGCAGGACATCCCTTCCTAACACCATGCGATGAATTGAACAGACTATATGTTTATCCCTCGCAGCCTTGTCTTCATTACCTTTGAATTGAACACGGCATCTACCACGACTACGTTCCATTGCTTCTGATTGAAAATGGCATCTTAAGAACATTGTTGGCTTAAACCAACAAAAGTGTTGTAGCAACATAAACATAACGGATCTGATCAACTTTGAATCATGCTATTGACTCGTTGGAAATGTAATCTCAGATCATACAAAGGCCTCTAAAACGGTGCTTCTATGGAAACGTGTTTAATGTCCAATTAAATTTGTACTTTAAAGTATGTTAATAAATCATTTAGCTTTAAAGAAGCTTGACATTGGTATTGTTGACAACTGAAATATTGGTATCTGTAATTGTACACGTCTCATAGCTGCTCGATGCCTCTGAAATGCTGCTGGAAACGGTGGAAATGTTCTTGTAAAAAGGAAACCCGTTGTGCCCTGGGAGATTTAGAAAGTGTGCAGTTGTACGCCCTTGCTGTTTAACTCGGGGCACTTCCTCTGACAGGAAGTCGCTGCATCACAGCTCCACAGTTTCCTGCTAGGAAGGGTGAGATTGCTGCTTCTAGCGTGTGTGTGAGTTTAGTCGAGCGTATCACATTCCCTCGTGTTCTTGAAGGCAGTGCTTGAGTTAAACAGCTGTCTTATGCAGTCTGTCTGTTTGGGTGTTCACAGATAAAGTGTATTTATGTCTGAAGTTATCTCATGAGATAGTTTGTGTCTTCTTCTTCTTCTTTTAGATCCGCCTAACTTCGTCAGAGTTTCTTGTCGTGTGCCGAATCATATGAAAATCTACTGCTCCTGGGTACAAACTAAGACAACACACCTGCCCACGTTATACAGAACCTCCTACAGGTGCACTCTCATCTCCATTTGTGAATAATAATAATAATTTTAAAAAAATATTTATTTAAACAAGTGCCTATTTATTTATTCCATTGGTAACACTTTACAATAAGGTCTCATTAGTTATTGCATCAACTAACATGAATTAACAATGTACAATATCATCTTAAGCTTTGTGGTGACACTTTAGATTAGCGAACACATGCTCACTATTAACTACGACTTTTGCCTCAATAAACTTCTAATTTGCTGCTTGTTATTGGTAAGGTAGTTGTTAAGTTTAGGTATTGGGTAGGGTTAAGGGATCTAGACTAAGTTCATTCATTAATGTGCTTTATACTAATAAACGGCTAATATGTGAGTAATATGCATGATAATTAGCAACTAGTTAATAGTGAATAGTGTTCCCTAATCTACCTTTGATTTTAATAATGCATTAGTAAATGTTGAACTAAGATTAATAAATACTGTTTAAGTATCATTCATGGTAACTAATATAGTTAACTAATGTTAAGAAATGTCACCTTATTGTAAAGTGTTAGCATTTTATTAAATTTGTGTTGATATACACATTACCTTTCAAAAGATTGGGGTCAGTAGGATATTATTTCTATTTTTTTACAGTGAGAAATTAATACTTTTATTCAGCAAACACATTCAATTGGTTAAAGTGACAGTAAAGACATTGATAATGTTTGAACAAGATACATTTGTTGAACATGTTGAATGTTTTATTCAACAAAAAAATACAAATATTTCTACATTGATAATAATCAGAAATTAATAATCAGCATATTAGAAGGATCATGTGACCCTGAAGACTGGAGTTAATGATGCTGAAAATACAGCTTT
>NW_015515758.1:0-782 GCF_001515645.1 Sinocyclocheilus grahami | reverse complement strand
TTTCTTTCTTTCCTTCCTTCCTTCACTGTTCTGCTGTTTTCTGCAGTGTTAATAAAGGCAGAGAGGTGGAGCCCTGCGAGCAGGAGCACATTGGGACGAATGAGTGTATGATTTCTAACCCACCGTTCTGGACCTCAAAGTTCCTGGTGAACATCACCGAAATCAACCCTCTGGGATCCAACTCCACCATCATCCAGATAGATGCTCATGAACTCTGTGAGTTTGCCTTCATACTGTTAGCAAATGCATTGAATCATTTCATGTATTTTGATTTATATTATAAGAGAATTTTGAAATATGTTTACACATGTCCACTTCCGCACCTCAGCAAGTATTGAGGACTGTTAAAAGGCTTTCTTAAAAGAGGTCACAATCTTTTGTTCTGTTTAATGTAATAAGAATGGATGTCTGTAATTGTGTGTTTGCAGTGAAGCCGTATCCTCCCGAGGACTTCCGAGTTCTTCAGGTGGAAGGTCAGCCCACTCAGTTACTGGTGCAGTGGAGTTGTCCTTCATCCTGGCCGGCTGAAATCCTGTCTGCTTTTCCCTTAACCTTCTCACTGCGCTACCGGCCGATCGGCTCCAGCTACTGGTCGACAGTAAGCACCTTATACAAACAATCAACCTCAATCATTACTTATTAAATAGATAGAATGTGCGTGTGGCAGAAGATATTTTGAAGAATGTTGGTAGCCATTGACTTCCATAGTATTTTTTTACTACGGAAGTCAATCAACGCTTTGGTTACCAACATTCTTCAAAATATCTTCTTTTGTGTTCAAC
>NW_015515757.1:2459-4573 GCF_001515645.1 Sinocyclocheilus grahami | reverse complement strand
CTCTGCAGTGAATGGGTGCCGTCAGAATGAGAGTTCAAACAACAAATAAAAACATCACAATAATCCACAAGTAATACAGTCCATCAATTAACATCTTATAAAGTGAAAAGCTGTGTGTTTGTAAAAAAAAACAAATCCATCAAGACATTTTTAACTTTAAATGAGTACTTATAATACTGGTTTCTCCAGTGAAAAAAGTTGTCTCATCTGAATATGCACAGGTCAAGCACCGTTTCCAAGCAAAACCTTCCAAAACAGTTCTAAACAAATATGTCGATGGATTTTGATGTGAGAGTACAACAGTGGATGGACATTTTTTTACTGGAGGAAATTGTATTATTTTGTCAAGAAGTGAGGAAATGTTTAAAGTTAAAGCTCCTTAGTAATATTTTTGTTTCTTACAAACACGCATATTTTCACTTCACACAATGTTCCTGGACTGGAGTCATCTGGATTACCTGTGGATTATTGTAATGCTTTTATAAGATGTTTGGTCTCTCATTCTGATGGCACCCATTCACTGCAGTGGTTCCATTGATATGAAGAAACAAACTCATCTACATTCTGAATGGCCTGAAGGTAAGCACATTTTCTTTTTTGGGTGAACTATTCCTATTACTTTAATCTGTTAATATAAATAAATTATTTGTTATGAGATGTTTATTACTTTATTATGTTGTCCTTGATAAATATTTCAAGATCATCGTCAAATAAACTGATGTCTTGTGTATCTGTTTTTTATTAATAACAATATTGAATCTTGAATAGAGAACAAACACTTTCTACAGTCTGATGAACCAACAATCCACAAAGATTGATTAAATAACATTTTCAGGCTGATTTCATAGGACAGGACTTCTGGATAGCATTGGATGAGTTTTTCACCTTTCGTCCATTCGTCTTTATATAAGAACTAAAGGCCTGTATGTGGCTGATGAAATATGATTTAAACACCTAAATGTTCACCATGTGCTCACTGTGATAGACCCTGCTGGTAATCAGCCTAGATCTGAGATCAGTCATTCAAAGCTTTCCAGCCTGAGGAAACAGACTGCACCTTCAGATGAATGTGTCCCGGGTTCAGTATGATTAATCCCCTCCTCAGGTACACTGAAGCCTCACTGTCCAAATCACTCTATTTGTCTAAAACACCACAGTGCTGTGGTCTCCTCCCTGAGCGGTCTGACCAGTTGATATGACTCTCAGCACATCCCTGACCTGAAGAAGGACTGATTTCCCTGTTTTATTTTCCACATGGCTGTCTCTTTCTGATATGCGAACCTGCGATACGGAGAGGATCGCTCTGCGTTTTTTCCCACTGTGAGATAAAGTGCTTGGCTGATGAACCAAATCTATCGCCCTGCCTTGCACCCATGCTCCTGCCCGGATTCATCATGAATATTTCGCACTAAGAGTCCAATATGGAACATAACCCAAACACATTTGATATCACAAAGACCAGGTAGACACTCTGATTTCTAATTTGGTTATTTTGAAACTCTTTAGACTTTCTATATGACAGTGAGCGGGTTCCAAGGGGTATCTGCTTTGTGCAAGTCACCATGAAATTGGACATTTGGTGTTTTTTTTTTATAATTTCAGTGTTTGTTATAAATAATTTATCCATGCACATCATTATTTTTTTATTCAAAAACATTGACTGATGTGCACTGACTCAGTGGTGGGACAATTACTTCTGCCCTCCAGCATCCTGTCACTCACATGATATCACACTTATCAGCAAACAACAATCCAGTTAATTCCAGATGGACAAAATCAATATAGAGTGGTGTATATGACATCAGAATCCAGAAGACTTTGGTTCCTTCAAGATCTTCCAATAGGCTTTTATAATGGGTTTTTCCATTTATGAGTAATAAAGCCTGTGTTAAACATAACTTAAAAATACTTTGACATTTTGTTCTACAACATAAACTGCACACACTCACACCCCAAACTGTCTTATCTAGTTAAGTATTAGAAACATACATTTTCAAAAACGGCTTCAAAATTCAAGTTTTCAGTATGGGTGTGCACAGTTGACATTGTAGAACAAAACATCGAAGTATTGTCATGTTTACCATAGGCTTTATTTTACTCATAAAAAAAAAAAA
>NW_015515757.1:0-1834 GCF_001515645.1 Sinocyclocheilus grahami | reverse complement strand
CATCCCTTCTCTGATGACGTGTTCACTGGCATGAAGGCAGGGAAACAACTTCTTCCCTCCAGCAACCTGTCACTCACATGAGATCGCAGCAATTAGCAAACAACAACAATCTAATGATCCAATCAGTTCCTGATCAATAAAATCAGTTCCCACCCATTCATTTTTCTTCTCATCAGAGAAGCGTTTCACTAAGATATTCATCACAATAGAGAAGAAAGAAGAACAGAAATTATGATAAAATACAATGAATGAATGAATGAATTAATTAATTTGTAATTAATGGCATAACACATTTAGAAAATAATTTTTATTAATAAAAAAAAGTATAATGCAATGTTGTTATGTGTGCATGAATTTATGCAACAGCTTTGTCTCACTCACATTACAACAGTTTTTTTTTCTCTCCATAAAATCAAATGAAATACTTACATGGCAAAATCAGTGCAATTAGAGGCTATTTTGATAATCCTAAATAATATCCAGTATAATATGAATTTAAAAACACAAACATTTCTAGTCTGGCACCCATGAAGGGTGGCAAAAAGCTGAAACAATATCTAAAGGGCTGAAATAAAATCAGAAAGTGATATAACAGAATAATGCCTCATGTTATTACAACGCATACTTTAACATTACACAACCAAGCCATCATATTTACATAACATCCAGAGTTCTTCAAAGCACATTTACACCAAAATGACCCCAAAAGCATAAGCTCAGTTTAAAGACAATGAGCAAACCATGTTTTACATGCTTAAGTAAATATCAATGGTGTTTTCTTTGCATCCGTTACTTGCATTCAGCTCGAGTCATATATAGCTGACTCATTACATTCAGTGCGGCTCCAGCTGTTTCAGGTCTAATTAATGCAAACTCTCTCAGACCCTTTAAGGACTCTCCATGTAGAGCGAGCAGAGGTTTTGAAGGACTAGCTCGTGGATTGCCTTTCCTGCATGCTAATGCATCCAAAGCATGCACTTGTTGACTTGAAAGGAAAAGAGGGCATACGTTAAAGAGGTAAACATGATCAATCCATAAAATGACCCCAGACCGGAGAGCAAGAGCCGCTCTAGCCAAGTAATCTCAGACAACAAAAACCCAAGTGGTCCCACCGGTACCATCACTGTCTGACATGTCTGTAATACACGTCTTCCACTCCACTGCAAGTGTTGAAGATATTAGGTTGGGCACCGAGGGACCTCTGACAACCGTCCCTCTAGCAAAACAGTCAAGCTGAAGGACTAAATCAATGTGAGAGATGCTGCAGACATATTGAGCAAATAATTTCTGGCTCATGCATGCAGCTTTCATACAAAATAGAAAAAATCATATGAGATATGACAAATGATAATCTCTTGCTTTTAAAAGACATAAAGAGCATGCAAGGAAACCCTGTTTATCTTTGTATAAAGATTCTGGTTTGTCTTCTAAACCCTCTTTATAAGCATGACTGTGCTCTTTTAACGAAACAGGTCCTCTCTGGATATAATGTGGTTCAGCTTGATAAGCTCTAATAGGGGCATGTAATTAGACTCTTTGCATAGAGGCTGTCTCTACACAAAGAGCTCCGGCAGGTTCACCACAGCATTTTATTAACTTGACAGTTTAACTTTAAGGGTGGAAAAAACACAGCATCTGAGAGTAAGGCTCAAATTAGACCAACAGCAGTAAACACAATTACCCACTTTAAAACAATACTGACACTAATTAGGCCACCAATGAATTACTTGAGAGTTCATGCTCGATCTCAAATAACACTGCAGCGCTTAGGAAAAAAGAAGATTGTGCCCTAACAAAATATTCATAAATTAAAAACGTAAAAAAAGTATATATA
>NW_015515756.1:4218-5190 GCF_001515645.1 Sinocyclocheilus grahami | reverse complement strand
CACACACACACACACACACACACGCACACACACACAAAGCACTCACACAGAAAGTCGGCTGTCAGACAAAACCATAGAAACAGAAAGGAAACAGAGAAAACAATAAGCTTCAAACTAAAAGTCAAGGACAGCAAAACTGAAACATTACACTTACTCACTTGCTATCATAAATTCTTCCAGCATATCTCCTCCACCCCATCTCCCCGTAATGACATGTATATTAAGGCATCATTTTTATTAATGACATATACAATTTTAAATATCAATACCGTAATATTTTTATGTTAAGCTAACTGAAAAAAATGTACATTGTGTAAGGTGATATCAAATTTGGAAAAAAAAAAAGTAATCACAGACTGATGGTGAGATCAGATCTTTGAAATGAGTCAACATCAGACGGACGGTCCACACAATCAAAATGCACTTGTGTGATGTCATTTAGAAGAAAATCAGGCCAAAACAAAGTTCATTTGGGGCTCGTTTTGGGAGTTCGAAACAGCTTGCCTACCTGGTAAACACTTCTGTTCATTGTTCATTGAAGGACAGTCATATTAGTTAAAATACAAAGTACAAATAAATCAACTGTTAATTTACCAGCATATTTTAACGTGTTAAATCAGCATGGACCAACATAAATCACCTTGCAGATATACTGAATCAGCAAAAAATCAAGATGTATAAAAATCTGTAAAAAAGTATTTATTAAATTAAATTTAAAAACAGTGTTTGATAATGCATAATATTAATTATGCCTAACAATTTTATGCATAAAAATATCTGGAAGCACATTCAGAATTTTATGAATACAAAAGTGATAGTGAAACTGAAAACAATCCCCCCCCCCCAATAGATAGAGTTAAAAACATTTTGTAGAATAGAAAATCTCAGGGTAACGCTTAAGCAGAGACAAACATTTTAAAACAAGCCATACAACATCTCCATGTGCTATTAAGATGCATTTGTGTGTGTGTG
>NW_015515756.1:0-1396 GCF_001515645.1 Sinocyclocheilus grahami | reverse complement strand
TATATATATATATATATATATATATATATATATATATATATAATATATCTTTGTATATTACTATGGTGCAAGATTTAAATCAATGTGATAAATGAGTCAGATTATATTACCTAAAATGTGTAATGTAATGGATTATGTTACTAACTACAATTTTTGTCAAATAATTTGGAATCTGTAATGGACTGCCTACTGTGTGCTGATACTAAAGTATGTTGTTCAGTGCACCACCTGGTGGATATTGTTATTATTTAAATTTTAAAAAGCATTCTGCTTATCCACAGGATGCACAAGTAGGAAGTAGTCAATCCTCCAGGTATTGCTCACATAATGTTTCATGAAAACTAAGTATTCTGACGTACTATTCTTCACATGCACAGTTTTTCCTAGTCTGTATTTTATGCAGGGGTGTGCTGTTTCGGACACAGCTATTGCTTGATTGTTTGCTAAATAAATCGGCATTTTTGAATGAATTGTTTGATTCAATGCAGACAGACACAGATTTAGTCCCAGTAGAAATCCCCGCACTGATGCACAGACTGACAGTCAGTCTCAAACAAACACAGACAAGCAGACTGATACAAACAATGGAAAGTCCCAGTGCTGTTGGTCTGTCACAACCAGATCAGATCAGATTTGAAGTTGGTTGTACAATTTTAAACAATTATTACAGGTGAATAACAGTGCAAGAACCTCAGCAACCTTTGAACATGTGAATCTTTGGTAATCGTTGATAAATGCACACTCACCACCTCCACTGAGCAGCTGACTGACTCTATGCATAGTGTTTTCAGAGACCACAGGAAGTTCTGCGTCAGTGGGTCAGTCTGCTCCCAACAGCTTATTAACAGGCGTACTTTGATGTTTGTTTTCAGAATCAAGGCTTCTCGGAGCATGCTGTCGATGCGTGACCAGTACCTGTTAAAGTACATAGAGTAAGCATCAGTAATGCACTATACTGCTACTACTAGGAACAGTGTTATAGATCAAGTTGTATGATAGTGAGTGGTCATTGGTTTGAGACTGTGTGTCTTTGTGATGTCGTCAGTCAGCTGACATTTACTGGTCAGGTGACTGGACTTGAATATAATTGTGTCCCGTCGGCGCCGATAGCCTTTGTGGGCAGTGCACCGACATATAGCGTTATTGCACTATGGGCGTCCCGAGTTCAAATCCCGACTCGAGGACCTTTCCCGATCCCGCCCCGCTCTCTCTCCCGCTTCGGTTTCTGTCTGCTCTACACTGTCCTATCATAATAAAGGCCAAAATAAACCTTTAAAAAACTCAATAATAATAAGTGTGTCTGTCCCAAGTTCCCATGAGCCACTTTCAGATTAGCATGGTCCAGTTAGCATATTGGTTGATGCTGTAACTACCCCATCTGGTGCAAATATCCTGG
>NW_015515755.1:3604-5190 GCF_001515645.1 Sinocyclocheilus grahami | reverse complement strand
TTTTTTTTTTTTTTATGAAGGCCCAATCAGGCCAGTATATAAAATTTTCACTTGCCTTGAGGAAAAATTTAAAATGCTGATATTTTTAGGTAAATATTTTAAATGAAATGTCGTAAACAAGCATATTTATTTTTTATCATCTTTTTAAAATTCCTTATGTTAGGACTTACCATCTGACAGGACTTCATAAGCCTCTGAAAGCTCTTTAAACTTCTTTTCTGCCTCTTCCTTGTTATCTGGATTCTTATCTGGATGCCACCTGAGAGCTAGTTTCCTGTAACTACAAAGGAAATACAACATGACAGTGATAAATGAGCCAAGATAGGCAGAATACTATATTTAAAAAAGCATTAGTGCTACTAGCTTCTACATCTGAATTACTGTTAAATGTTGAAAAGCAAGCAATGTTAGGGATATTAAGAGGACTAAATGAAACCAAAGATGAAGCTTACGCTTTTTTGATGTCATCTGGAGATGCATTTCTCTGCACCCCTAGAACATGGTAATAATAGTCATCCATGGCCACCGACTTCAATGGCTGGCAATCAAAAGGGGGATAAAAAAAATATAATAATAATAGTAATAATAAGCACAAATCTGCAGGCACTATAACTATATAAAGCCTACTGTATCATTAGGTGCATGAATTTCTAAGGCCTTTACATTTTTAAGATCAAAACTTTGCTGAAAAACCTGTTGTACTGTGAAATCTTTATTGATTTTTATCAAATAAATATATGAATAATCTTTATATTGTTATTACTATTTAAAGATGAATATTTACTGAACTGAAGCAACGTTACTTGATTATTTGATTATCCATACATATTTTTTTTTTAGAAAAATAATTTAAAAATGTGAATATCAAATATGATACAACAGGCTTTTGAAGAATATTTTTCATTACATCTCAATCATCACTGTATTGCACTAACTTCATGTCATGATGGGTTTGTTTTCACACAACCAATCATATTTTGAGTGTTGGTAGAGAAGGACACATGTGCAAAATAAGAGATAGTGAGGTGCAATAAATGTCACATTGCCATTTCCCCAGTCACACTATGATAAGATACATTTATGAATATAAACAATGATTTTTGGTGCACTGCAAAAAGACAGCCACTAAAATACACTGAATAAAAGCAACAAAGGCATAGTTCACCCACAAAAAAAGAAAGAAAGTTCTGTAATGATTTGCTCATTCTTATGTTGTTCCAAACCTGTATGACTTGCATTCTTCAGTGGAACAAAAAAAGAAAATGTCTGGCAGAATGACAGTCTCTGAAACCATTCACTTTCATTTTATGAACAAAACATGCAATCAAAGTGAATAATGACTGAGGCGGTCATTCTGACCAATATCTCTTTTTGTGTTTCACAGAAGAAAGAAAATCATGCAGGTTTGGAAGAACATGAGGGTGAGTAAATTAATACAGGCTGTTCATGTTTGGGTGAACTCTCTCTTTAAAGCTTCTCTATGTCCACAAGCTAGCCAACCACCAACAATATTAATACATTCCATTAATACCTTCTTCCTGACACTGAGACAAATTTGGTTTGACGTTGGATATTAGACATATATT
>NW_015515755.1:1219-2427 GCF_001515645.1 Sinocyclocheilus grahami | reverse complement strand
TATCACATATTTTGTTTACAATATTTCTTATTTAAATTCAAGTGGGTGTTATAAGTGTTTGTCTGGGTATCTTTCAAAGACCTTGGTGCACAAATTGCTCGTTTAGTAAACTGTAAAAAAAAAAATCGTTTTATCCATACACATGTACTTTGTAGACGGTCCCTACCTGGCCTAAAGAGCTAGCGCGCCGCTGCTGCTAGAGCCTTTATGCGTTACAACACATCGAGGAGGATTAAAACAAATAAACTGCGATGTGTGTTCACTTCTACGTTCTAAAACTGGTCAGATTAAGCCATTTTTTATACAATTATACTCAACCACTAAGAATGTATTGATGTTTTTCGCGGCTGAATATCTGTCTAATATCCAACGTTAAACGAACTTTATCTCGGTCTTCCAGACTAAATAAAAGCTTACCCTTTTTACCCACATTCAAAAGACCAAAACATCTGAACAGCGATATAACTTGCTGTTATTCATATTTCGACCTAGCAACCTTTGCATCTTTTTTAGATGAGCTAGCCAGCTAGCAACAATGCTATGAGCGGGCGAGCATGTTTTATTATTATTTATCTCATGAAGCAAAGCTCTAGCGTAAGCCTGGACACATATTTAACGCTTAACCTACCGTGTATCTTAACTGCCAGAGGCAGCTGCTCTGTTTTTGATTCGCTAACCTCTGCCTGTGCGACGCTGTATCGAACTGATGTGACAAGCAACGAAGCGTCCGGAAATAACACGAATCTTCTGGGTTTTTATTTTTTGTTGTTGTTGCAAGATTTGACGTCACGTCCTGTTTGAGTTACTCAAAGCGTCCGCGCTTTTGGCTCCAGTTTTTCTGAGGAAATAAATCATTTTAGTGGACGAGTTTGACAGCTGCTTTATGATGTCGTAAAATAGTCGACTCTGTGCGTTTTCGTCTGCTGTGTGAAAAATGTTGACTATTATTACTGCTGTATTTCATTGCTCAAATAGCCACATATGAGCGCTTCTCCTCCTGCGGACACGTTTAGGTCCCGGAGGTTGAATAATATAAAAACAAATAAATGTATTTAATTTTAATTTTGCTGTTTACAAATGCCTTTCATATTTCATAGTTTCGCGAACTATGAAAATAATTACAACAAATATAATTTAATGTGTATAAAACCCACATAAGAAGAGTGATTAGAACAAAGCCAGAGACCACGATGACATTAAAAATGGTG
>NW_015515755.1:0-266 GCF_001515645.1 Sinocyclocheilus grahami | reverse complement strand
ATAGAGGAAGTTCTGCTTCATGTTACTTACACATCCAGGTACTGCTGTCCTGCTGTGCGGGATGCAGAAGTTTGTCAAGTTGAGCCTTAAAACAACAGGGAAACCTTGACCTGTTAGATCACAGCCATACATTCTACAATTTCTCTCCCTCACTCTGTCCCATTTGTCCCCTCAGGATGGTAATGTCTAATTTTATCCATGGTTATTGAATAACAGTTCACGAGAAGGCAGAACCAGAGTCAGGTTGAATAATCGATCATGCTGCT
>NW_015515754.1:4636-5191 GCF_001515645.1 Sinocyclocheilus grahami | reverse complement strand
GTTATCGGGGAAGCTTAAAATACATGTTGTCATTTGATCAACCAACGTTAATTGTGTGTGTTTGGTTCAAAAATGACTGGTTCATTCGAGTCATTCATTCGAGACTACACTGCTTGCGTCATATTCTTTTGAATCACTAAAAAGAACCAGTTCATTCGAGTCATTCGTTTGAGACTACACTGTTTGCTTTTCAGTAGCGAAGCAATTTTATTAAGTATTTCAGTATTGTGAACAAAATGTTTCAATTTTGCTGACAAATATTTTGAAAATCAGAGCATGCACAAGCAAGCATCTCGTTTGAGTCGGTTCTTTTCAATGTATCGGTCAAAGTTTTAATTGGAATCAATTCCCCACTGGAGAGTGCGAGGATGCATCTGTTTTCCACGTCCAAGACACCCAGCATGAATCTGAATGAATCAGCTGTTTGAGCAAATCGATTGAATGAATGACTTGATGGCTGCGTTTGAAACCGCATTACCCCCTGTCCAACGCACCTGTGCACAAAATTCGAAACCAGAAACCACAAACTAGCGAAATACTATCTTGAATCATTTA
>NW_015515754.1:1763-3967 GCF_001515645.1 Sinocyclocheilus grahami | reverse complement strand
GTTTGCTGACTTGGAACAGCAGGCAACAAGCATGTGAGGAAAACATGAGTTCATTGTGACCTGAAGTGATTTTGTGTTTGTGTGAATAATTGTCTCGATGTTTGGAGTGATGATAATGTTGCTATTAAAATAAAATCCAAACCGACTATATTCTGACATATAATAATCTTGACGAGTAAAGAGACGAAAGCCTTCGGAGCATGTAATAAGAGCAAGATAAAAGAAGTTGATCAAAAAGCCTGTTTGGGAGTAATATGTAGACCACAGACTTACATTATCTGACCACACCACACAATGTTTGTCAGATCGATAAATGTCAAACGTCTTTATACATGACGCCTTACCAAGAACCCCCCCCCCTCCAGCTAAAGTCAGAGATCATTTAACAATAAAGATTCTGTTGTTTCACATCCTTTGAGAAACATGGAACAAACATGGAACAACATGGAAATAAACTGTTTGTTCAAAGTGCTTTATACTTCATGCCAGCAAAATGTGTTTGGCCAGATTTTTCCTGTAGTGGCACATCATCTCCTTGCTGGGTGTTATATTAATTCTATATAATTAATTATTATTATCTATTCCACCACCTGTTTGGCCATCTAAAAGGATAGTAGTGAAAAGTAACAGACACCGTCTCATATGGGAAAAGGTCATTTTCTGTAAATCTGTTTATGTAAACCACTTTCCCCCTCCATTTACCAGCATCACAAAGACACCACAGCTGAAACTATCCTCCTGAAATGAATGTTGGATTTTGCCAGGTTTCCACTTCTTCTTCACCCAGTCTGTCTTTTCATACTTATGACTTCTCATTTTGACAAAAGCTCTGTTTTTGGAAAAAAGCAGTGTGTGTGTTTATGTTGGTCTTAAGCAACACCAACTATGCTAATTTACCATTATTAGTGTTTTGGAGGTAAACATGCTAAATAGCTTTTTTAAACAATATAGCATACCCAAATTTTTGGCATGTCTCTTTGGTTTTTTCATTTTATTTGTACCCATGTGAGAGTCAAATATGAAAATGGTGTCACAATGAGCATGCAGGTACTAAATGGAGAAAAATAAACAAGAAAATTATAACTACAAAGTCAATTCTCACAAATCTCACTGAAAAGATCCAACCTTTCTATATGGCCGTATCCATGTTTACAGTATATGTACTAGCTTAACATTCTATTTGCAGACTTTTTACTTACCACAAACATCCAGTGGTTCTCATTTATATTTACGAAAGTGATTAGGCCATCATATTGCTCAAAGTTGACCTGTTTATCATAAATGTAAATGATCATGTCTATGTACTGTACATATCAAAATTAAGAAATGTAAATAGTTGCTCTCACTTTTCACAATCCATGCTGTGCCATCTCCTCCCCTGTGCCCTTTAAAAATGACTTGTGTGGTGTAATAGTTTAGCTGGAAGAGATTTGTACCCGTCATATGAAGTACAGCTCTTAAATAGCACTCAATAGTCTAAAAAAGGATACAGCATTTCAGTTGGAATCAAATTACTTGAATTATTACATATGGGGAGAGTATGTACTTATCATACTGTAAAATATAAATATAATTGTACAATAATGCATTTTGATTTTAGTTTACATATGTGTACCTCTCCATATAACCAGTCATGTGGCCTCAGTGTTTGGAATTCCCTGTGATGTAACGTTAACTCCAGATTCTGCCTAGGAGACTTCACAATGGCTACAACCAGCTCTGTAGGTGACTTCTTCCATAGCATGTCGACCTATAATGACATCAAGTTCATACAGTAAATAATAGCATACCTTAATATATGTGAGAAATATTTTTCGGTTTTGTACTAATTACTTCATTACCTCTTCCTCTACATGGAGTACCTTTGCAGGAAGCTGACTTGTGTGAAAACTGGAACTTTTCTTGCTCTGCGTCACATCCAGCCTTCTTTTTTTGGGAACAGGTATTTTTTTGTGGAACAGAATAGAATTTAGATTTGAATTCAGATAATTTTCTTGGTCCAATGCAGCAGGATTATTTTGCATTGTGAAAGAGTATTTGGCTGGGCAAGAGGGGAATGTGCAGGCTGCTTTCATTGTTAAATATGGAGGATTTTTTTCTGACATGTTGATATTAAAATGAGAGAGTACAACATGGATTTCTCTCTTTAAAGCTGTTGTACACATGGTCTGTCCAAGGTTCTCTTAATTTGGAGGCTCCTTTTT
>NW_015515754.1:0-1592 GCF_001515645.1 Sinocyclocheilus grahami | reverse complement strand
TTTTCCAACTTTCTCTTTTCTCTCTCTCTCGCTCTCTCTCTCTCTCTCTCTCTCTCTCTCTCTCACACACACAGAAGCTGGTGAACAGAAAAAAAACTCTCTCATATGTGTACAGTATTGTCTAACATATAGTAAAAAATTGTTTCTAACAAGTAGTAGGCTAATACATATTGACAGTTTTTCTCAATTGCTAACACACAATTCATGAAACAATTAACCATTTTATCACAACTATAAACACAATCTCAAAACTACACACCAGCTTGTGCAAACTGTACACTTTCAGGTCAAAGTGAAACATTTTAGTCAAAAACATACTCTCTTTTGGCAGAATCTAATCTTTGGCCTCAGATGACACACAAAACTATTAAATACACAGCCTATTGTCCTGTCTACGGAACAGCACACTAGTAAGATCAATTCAAAACTGTTACAAACACCTCCTTTTGGGAAACAGGAATCCTTTTGCTAGTCTGTTACAGTATAAATAGAGTGCTGCAGATGCAGTACAATTCAGCAAAAAGCTGTAAGCAAAGACAACTTTCATTACACTACTGTAAAGTTATCTTACCGTAGATGAGAAGCAGTAGAAGAGAAAAGTTAAAAAAACAAAGAAACTGAATATACAGTAAACACACACTGGAATATACTGTCAGTAACTGTACAGCTATAAATAAATAATAATAATTAATTAATTAAAGAAATAAATTCAGCATCCTCTGCCAAGCTGCATGGTGCCCGGGAGCTGACACTTAGGTTCACTTAGTTTTGTCGTGGCCACGAGCCCACAACATAATAACTCGTGGGTACATGATATTATGTCGTGTGTCCAATAAGTAGTAAGCCCACTTAAATGTGTTTGTTATTTTTTTTAGTATTGTGATTTCATTCTTTTACCTTGAACTTCTGGCTCCACTTCTTCTCTCCTATTTTCATGGATTCCCTGTCCCACACCTTCTGTAGCCAGACTACAAAATTATTTTTCCCTTATGCCTTCTCGGTTTATTCTCCAATTCTCCCATATCCACTTACGATTTTTTGGTGTGTCATCATTAAATAAATCTATGGCAAGCTGGGACCATATCTCTGAGGAATTTGCAGTGTTTCTATTCAAAATATCAGCTTTCTGAAGCTTCTTTACTATAAAATTGGTCCCTCCGACCTTTTCCCATAGATCTGATCTTAAAAGTTTAGTCCCTTTTTTATATCTCCCCATCTTACAGTGTGAGAGATCTAAGTCTGACTATGCCGATCCAGTGTAACTACACTGTCCCTCATCAGAGAATCTGGCATTGTGAGTGGCCGTTCTTCCTCTGACCCAGACCTTAATGTTTCACAACATTGTCCTGTGAAAAGGTGCTTGTCACTGTGAGAAAGTATGTGTTATCATTATGTTTACAAGTGAGTTCAAACTTGAGGGAATGTGTGTGTGTGTGTAGTTATTTATCTTTAATTGTTAATGAAGATGTCTGTGTTTATGCTTTAATGTTTTATTCTTACTGTTATTTAAATTTGGAAGAATTTGCATTGTGTCTTTTCTATATTTATAGACAGATATCTTCATAAATGTTAATACTAAGGCAGAATGGAAA
>NW_015515753.1:3716-5192 GCF_001515645.1 Sinocyclocheilus grahami | reverse complement strand
CAGTGCTTAACAGTCATCTCAGCACATTCAAAGTACTTTAATTCTGATCAAATCTGATCACCTTGATTTTAACAGTTGAAACATTGAGCTTGATGCATTGAGCTTGATGGAGTAGTGGGAACCTTGGGCACATAGCCGGGCCGGGGCCTCAGGATTACCTGGGAGTCCGCCGGCCCAAACTCTAGGCATGAATCGTCGACCGAAAATGCATGCAGGTCCCCTACCCTCTTGATGGAGGCCAATGCAAGCAGGAGCAGAGTTTTCATTGATAGAAACTTCAGCTCGACTGTCTGCAAAGGCTCAAATGGGCCCTGCTGTAGTGCTCTGAGCACTAGAGACAGGTCCCAAGAGGATATAGAGGGGGGCCGTAGAGGATTTAGCCTTCTCACCCCCCCAAGAAACCTCAGTTTGCTCCTGTGCAGTCGAGAACTGCTGGGCCGAACTTTGTCGGTGTCCCTCATGTTGACCAGACACAACCAGAGGTGACGCTCCTGGACCACAAGTATGGACATCGCACGACCCAGAGAACTCGCGGTGACCTTCGTCGCTCGGAGCGCTAGAGAAGTTGTAGTTTGGAGCTCTTTTAGAACTTCCGGACCTTGACCACCCTCATGCAGGTCCCTCAGTGCTTTAGCCTGAAGAACCTGCAGTAACGCCGTAGCGTGTAAGGCGGAGGCAGCTTCTCCGCAGGCCGTATAAGCATCGCCGGACAGACCAGACGAGTACCTACAGACCCGGGTGGGGAGGCACGGTTCACCATGCCGGGTGAAGGCGGTGTTAGGACACAACTGCATCGCAACTGACCGCTCCACCGGGGGGGCCCCCGTATATCCCCTAGCTGCACCACCGTTGAGAGTAGTGAGGGAGGAGGAGTTAGCAGATCGGTTTGCAGCAGAAAAAGTTGCCATCCACAACCTGGTGAGCCCCTCATGCACCTCCGGGAAGAATGGCACCAGGGCGGGGCACTGAGAACCAGCACGGACCACCTCGAAGAACCAATCGTCCAACCTTGAGTGGAGACCACCTCCACCGTGTCCTGAGCCCTACCCTTATGGCGGCCCTGGAAAGCATAGCCATTATTTCCGGATCCAATTCAGGCATTGCTACAGGCCCGGAGGCAGCAGCGCAGCCAAATCTTCCTCTCCAGAAAGCTCCGGCTCACCCTCCGATGCAGCGATCGACATCTGGTCGTCGGAAGGAGTGCCAAAGGATATTGCTGGTACGCTCCTTGTAGAGGGCCCAGCATGCTCCATTGGCAGCTCAACAGGTTGCGGAGTGCAAGAGGAGCAATGGTCCCCAAAGGGTTGGTTCCCTGGAGGGTTTGCCATCACTGTTAACGTCAGACTGAAGTAGCCCCTGCCTGACTGCCGCCATGACAAGAACTAGATCGAGGCAGAGGCAACGGAGGTAACAGAGGTACCCCTTTGAGGTAACAGAGCTTGGCCCGCGACTCCGAGATGATCATCTTCCCGCAAT
>NW_015515753.1:1480-2789 GCF_001515645.1 Sinocyclocheilus grahami | reverse complement strand
TCCAGCTTGGTCCCCTTCCATTTATAGAAGCGTCTAGCATCACTACAATACCTCCCAAATGCGATACAGCAATTACCCGGTCAAGGGATTGTGGGAGCGGAGATAACCCATTGTGATGGATATCACTTTATCATTCTGTTCAGGAACATGGGCACTCACATACAAATGATTTGAAATCTTAGCCCTTTTTAGATCTGCCTGCTTTATTTGCACATTTATGAGCATTCAGATCCACGATCTCCAGCACGATTTAAGAATGATCCAGAGAGCATCTTGTGATTCAATGGAAGCAAGAAAATCTGGCTGTACAATGATTTCACTACTGAAATAGTTCAGAATCTTGAATTGATAGAATTTATAATAATGTTATATTCATAATAAAGGTACATACATTTATCAATTCATTCATTCATTTAAAATAATTTTTAAAAATGTATTTCACTCCATACACCGAGTAAAGAAAATGCTAAGTGTGTCTCTGTAACGTACTCCAATAATCTTCAAAAAATAACTTCAAAAATATTTTTACAGTGAGGATAATCTTAATATGCCCTGTAAGAGAGGGTTAAACAGATGGATCTATACCGTAATTGTCCTAGAATGACATTCTTTTGTTTCAGAGCACTTCCCTGTTTTCCTTTTTGATCAAAAAATCGATGAGAAACAAATGATTCTGGCTGCCTGAAATAGACCTGATATATAAATCTTGGCACGATGCTATTAAGTATGAATTTATCAAGAAAGAGCTTTGTCTTTGTTTGCTTCACATATTTCCTCTTCATTCTATCAAGACGAGGAAGCAAACATTGTCTGTCGGGTGAACAGGTTTACTTTTCCCTCCCTCATTGATCGGCACACATCTGTGCTGATGCATTTCACCCGACAAGGCCAATCGACACCTTAATATGTTCATTTAGTGCTTTCATGCGGATTTTAAACTTAGTCGTGTGACCCTCTCCGGGTTTAGTGGTTAACGTTATTGCTGGCATTGTAGCCCATTAATACGGCACATTAAACCAGCAAACACATCATGACCACATGGCCGCTCAAACCCAAACACAGAGTCAGTATGGTTGACTACGCTGTGTTGACAGTGACACAAATCTTACACATTTGGCTCCACAAGGGCAAGGTTTGTTATGATGCCATTAAACCCCATTGTATGCAGGTGAGTTTCTCGTGGTGTGTGTATATTTGTGTTTTAAGGGAGCAATAAAAATGTAGATTTTACTGACCTATAGTATTATGTATTACTCAGCCAGTCACTATTGGACACTGCCTGTTCAACTTTGATGGCATTATTAGCTAA
>NW_015515753.1:0-874 GCF_001515645.1 Sinocyclocheilus grahami | reverse complement strand
AAATGCAAAAATTAAAAATACATTTCATTTGATAATTGGACTAGAGTTTATAGGCAACAGTAAATGTTAAAAGGACTTGAATAACAACTAGATATTATAATTAAAGGCGATACAAATGTTTGGACATGAGGAGGGGAAATGTTTTCTTGCACATCCTGTAATGAAATTATACAAAACATATAGTAACCATAAAAAAGTCCTGATTTCTTCCTCTGAATGACCCTTTGATTGTATTCCATGTGTTTAGTGTTACTTATGTTTGCCTTATTCCGTGATGTATCCTCAATGGTCACCATAGAGAGGGAATTAAACAAAGCCATTAAGACAGATAGAGGCCAGTTCACTGGAACATTATACTCACCTCTAACCCAAATCAAAGAAAGCACAGAGCATAATTTATATACCTGAGTTACATAATGCTATTCCTGTCAACACAATATTTGCTTTTTAGTGAGAGGTAAACTAAGCCACAGTAGTACAATAATTGTGTAGTAGTGAATGAAGATTCAACATAAAATCAAAAGCTATACTGTTTTTAAAATGCTCGTTCTTGATCTTACTGTGTGTGATTCATCAGTGCATGATAATCTCAAAAAGAAAAATGAAGATTGTCTTTGTAATCGTTCATCAAAATCTAATAACTTACTCCACCTCTGAAACAAATGCTCTTTTCAGCTGACACCAACAAGCCATTTTCAGCCCCTCTCTAACTAACTGGCTTCATTCTAGTATAAATGGCCAATCAATCCCAAATTAAAACATTTAAAATGCCATGTCCTACATTTATTCTCACTCAATTACAGTTTTACCCAGAATGTCTGAAATATGTGTTTCATATTGACTTCAAAGAGCATTTATATGAATGAACATTTAT
>NW_015515752.1:4952-5192 GCF_001515645.1 Sinocyclocheilus grahami | reverse complement strand
CTTTGACTTACACTGTTTTACACTGAGCTAATGATATTTTATATCGCCTAACACTACATGTAACCCTCACACAAACCTTTCTGCAGTTTTATATTCTCCTGAAATCATTATTTATATGTTTATCAAGTCATTTTTCTCTCTGTCTCCCTCAATGTAGCTGATTTAAGGTTGAACTATCCTTTTAGTCCTCACAATAGGCAAAACCTGACCCACACACAAAGACACACACACACACACACA
>NW_015515752.1:2191-2928 GCF_001515645.1 Sinocyclocheilus grahami | reverse complement strand
TATCAAAATAAAATCGAATTCAAAATATGAATAAATACTCCAGTCCTAAATAAATAATACTAAAACAGCATGCTGACAGAGATAAGGTGGGCTTTTCTGAGCTCAAGTGAGATCACGCAGAACAAAGCATCATTCATCAGGATGAGAATAGCTCTCGTCTCTCTGCGAGGAGTGACGGAAGCACAGCTATTAAAATAGCCGCTGCTATAAATGTAGGAATCGTGAATTTATGGATTCGCCCTGTCAAGCAGGTCCAGTTTGAGCATGTAAGAAGAAGTGAATTCTGGGCTCTTCTTGATAGACTCCTAGAGCGGGTTTCTGATTACTCCTGCCTCACGCTAATTAAATGCTGGTGTTGTGACATTCGTTCGAATCACCTGACAGGTTTGGGAAATGTGGGTTAATTTGCCTCCAGCTGCGTGAAAAGGCCTGCATGAGACCTGCGACGCAAGGCCAGAAGCAGCTTTTCATTACCTCCGTGAAGCCACACAGAGACAGAACTGGCACACACGCCGTTTAATCTCGTGTTCAAGCTGGTGTTAGGAAAATGGTAGCAAACAAAGAAGCGTGAGAGGGTGTTTACAGACACAAGATGTCTGATCCTGAGACTAAAATTACACTGAAAGCATCTTAAAACATGCACGTGTCAGAAATGCATCACAGAGGCACAAAACAATATTCATTTTGCTAACATGTCTAAGACTATTAATATTATTGCTTCTGCTACTAATCTCTTT
>NW_015515752.1:0-806 GCF_001515645.1 Sinocyclocheilus grahami | reverse complement strand
TAGGTGGCCTAAGGGTGAGTACATTGTCAGTCATTTTCATTATAGAATGAACTGTTCCTTAAAAATACTGTATGCATTTAAAACCTCACGGAAAAAAAGCAATATTTGGTTCCACTCATAAATTAATGCATTGTGAATGATAATTCCTGCTGTCTTTAAAGGCAAACGCAAAAGAGAGGAAATGCACAAAGGATCAATTACAAATCCAAAACCCATAACACATAAACAACTGATTTGAACAGAACAAAACTACGCTGAAAACAAAAAAACAGATTTCTCTAAGATCAGAGTGCATTTTACAAGAAAATATTATTTCAGTTTTTCTACTTCAAAATTTTACATTCAATTCAATGCGTTTCTTGCCTTTGTAATTGTTTGTGAAATCTGCCAGCAATTTCTGAGAGAAAACAGTGTCAACACCAAATTTTTTCTCAGTGTAGCAGATCGGCTGAGGTTTCAATCGATGCATATGACATGCAGCTCAAAGCTTAAACTGTGATATTGGAGCAGTTAAATATTTAAAGCTTTCTGAAAACTGCATGAAATCTCACCGTCATGCACAGAATATTTCACATAGCCAATCAAACTCTGGGTTCAGTGGCTTCAAACCTCTAGCAGTCTGTCGTTCCCTGGAGATCCAGCTTTAAAAACACGCTCATGCCCGGCAGGACATGACGCTTCACGTCTCCCCAGGAGGACACACACTCTCCCAGGGTTAAACTGGGTAGCAGGCCATCCCGTCATATTCAATATGCAAACACACACACACACACACCCTCCAGACAAAATAATTACACATTCTGATG
>NW_015515751.1:3236-5192 GCF_001515645.1 Sinocyclocheilus grahami | reverse complement strand
TTGTAATAGGCTAAATAATTATTCACGGTATTTTTAAGTGCCCACAATAACAATATGGTGATATATCGCATTACCGTCACTGATCTTTAATTATATTGAGCTGGTTACGCCACCTAGTGCTCACAGCGCTTCTGCTCTCAGACTCAGATCAACACACAACTGTGAAATAATAATAATAATGTTTACCAGAAACTCTTCCTGTATGTTCTGATGCCAAAGCTTTCGAGTCCAAACTCATTTCTGCAGATTATTATTTATAAAACGACTATGTTTAAAGCTCAAGGGTTTGAATGTTTTGAAGACATAAATATCATATTTTAACTTATAATTATGGAATATTAAGTTATTTTACACCAGTAACAGCCTATATTTCTGTCCTCGGTTTTTAGAAATGGAGGTAAAATAGCTATGTATCTCTCAGAGAAAACAATGTGTGTGAACACTTAATATTATTTTTCCCGATCACAACTCAAATTCTTTATTATTTAGTAATTGATTTATTATAGTCTGTAAATTGTTCATACATTCATGCATATTTTGGGGTAAGAATCTGTTACTGTCAATTTTTCTGGTAGACTATAATTCCTGTTTTGTCGTTGATGGCCATAAAAAACAAAAATCTCTGAAAAGTAAAAGTTTAACTTTATATGACTGTTTTTCATTTATTTATACAAGTTATTTTATATTGGTGTTTTTTGTGTGTGTATTTTTTACTTGTTACAATCACTTGCTTACACTTGTTACAACTTGATACAATTTAACGCAAAAGTTGTTTGGCATGAATATAAAAAAATTCAAATAAAAAAAAAGTACTACTAATTATTAACCATCTGATTGGTCTCCTAAAACACAGTCAAAATAAAACATTTACCAAAAAAAGATTTCATATTTTATTTGAAATCAATTATAATTCATAAAAATAAAAACTAAAGTATTCACATTTGATTTGTTTACCTGCATATCATCATGTGACCATCAATGACCATTAGAGGCCCATGAACATGTTAAATGACTGCTATATGAAGCTTCCAGCAGGTTCTGTTTGTGAATCTCAGTAATCTTGTGTTATTGGGTCAATACGAGTGAATCAGGAGACACACAGACACTAGTTATTCTCCAGTACCTTGAGCTGGCGGTTCTCGTCGAGCAGCTTCCCCACTTCTGTCTGCAGTCTCCTGCTCTCCTCCATGAGCTTCCTCATCTCCGTGTCGTCCGTGGACAGACTGCCGGCGGCCTTCGAGGCGTTCAGAGCAGACGAGGCTTTGGTGGACTCCAGCTCGCTCTGATCAGAGCCGGTGCAGAATGCAGGAGTGAGTAACAGTGCTAGTGATTTATAACCGTGAGCAAACACAGACTCACCAGCTTCTCACTGTCTGAAGGCATCTCAAACATGCAGCGCAGCTTGGAGTCCATCAGGTCGTCCGGTTTGGCATCTTTCCACTGCAGCGGTAAAACACAGCATTAGCAGGCGTCACTCGTCTCTCTCAGGATATATAGACGGATAAATAGTGTTTCCAGGATTCAGAGGATAACTGATCCACATTCAGATGTTTATTAACAGCTGCTTTAATACGATCTGAGATGAAGATGCAGATGTTTGTGTCGTAACTGATGAACTTTGAAACACTGACACTGCTATTGAACTGAATAATGTCTTCTGTAGAGCTGATTCACAGCTAAAATTCAGTTAGTTTCATAACTGAAACATTGTACAATATTAACACGGTTATTTCCCTGTTCATCTCTGTGAAGCCGCTCTGAAACAATCTGGATTTTATTAAGCGCTAATTGTTTGAATTGCATATAAACTTTCCATGCATTTGGATTACAGTTTTAAATGAATCCGGTCCGATTTCTGCACTCAAAAAATAATCACAGTATAATTTACTATTAACTGTATTTGTGATGCATTTATAAAATGGTCAATTATTTATTTAAATAATCATATATTTTTTT
>NW_015515751.1:0-773 GCF_001515645.1 Sinocyclocheilus grahami | reverse complement strand
ATCTGCATATCAGAAATAGCATGAAAAATGCCGATACCGATGTTTATTAATTAACTGCATGGAGACAATGAGTTGCATGTCTGTTGCACAATCCAACGTTTTTCTCTGAGCAAAATAATTAAATACCTGCCAAAACAAGAGTTTATCTGAGGATGTGTCAGGAAGCGCCGGGCATTAGGCCTACAGTGAAGTGAAAGGCAGGTAATATGCAGCTGTTTGTCTGAAGCAGTGTATAACACAGATTCACACAGGCTTTTTTATCCATGCTGAAACATTTTTAAATATCTTGAAAAAATTATTTAATGTTTTTATTGCGTTGACCGTTTTTTCTTGTTTAATACATTTGGTCTTTGGTAAATAAATCTAGAAGATGGTGCTGTGTTGGCTATGACTAAGAGAGATCGTTCCAGACTCTCCTCATGATTTCTTTTATTTTTTAATAAATTAAACACTGTACTTTATTATTAGTATTATTGGCAAAATAAGGTTATTAACCGGTTTGTTTTCTACTCAAGCCGGGTTCACAGAGGAACGATGGAACAGAAACGTTCAAATACTGATTCTGCTCGGAGTGAACCAATCTGTCTTTTTTCTCTCGTTTACAAGCCCTGCTTTATTTAACTGACCAATGTCGGTACCAATATCGGTATCGGTATCAGTACCGATAACAGTAGCGGTATCTGTAGCAGTATCGATATCAGTATCAATGTCGGTATCAGTATCTGTATCAATATCAGTATCTGTATCAATATCGGTATCAGTATCAGTGTTGG
>NW_015515750.1:4842-5194 GCF_001515645.1 Sinocyclocheilus grahami | reverse complement strand
GAGTGGCTCACCAGAGAGAGTTGTACGCCTCCAGACACTCGGGCTTCACGTTGTGAACTGCAACACAAGCAATAAACCAGAGTTAATGAACACTGGGCACAGGCGCCGGGGCGTCTCGCAGCAGAGGGCAGAACCTACACTGGATTTTATATAAGTTGCTGTCCTCTTTCTTGGCTAGCAGATGGGAGTGAGCGTCTTTTCTGGGGTCCACCTTCCGCACAAACAGTGATTTGAACCAGCTGTCCTCTCGGTTCCGGTTATTAGACGCCGACAGACCCCTGAAACAGTACACAGAGCTCTGATACAGTACACATGTGTCCCTGCAGCACAGAAGCAGTGTTAAGTCGCTGGG
>NW_015515750.1:2187-3144 GCF_001515645.1 Sinocyclocheilus grahami | reverse complement strand
GGCCGATCTGTGAAATGAACAGTCTGGGTAGTGTTGAGGCTGAAGATACAGGCTGGAGTCAGAAGGGTTCATCCAAAAGCTTGGCAGCTACACAATTATGAATCAGCATCTGTCCAAACTGAAATATGCTGTGGAGTATGTGATTGGGTATTGGAGTATTAGATATAATGACTTAATGGAATTATTTATTTATATCAAAGAAATGCAAAAAGCTGTGCACATCCAAAATACCTATCAAGAGTGGTATTGGCATATACTCTATGTGACCTAATAAAAAGGCCATATCTAATTTAATTACTTCTTAATTTCTGATTGTCGAGTTGATTGCACAGATTATATTTGAACTAATCTGAGCTGGATGAAGACATCATTGCATCAACAATGAACTGACTTGAACTGAAATATTGACTGCTTTTGTACTCTTTTTGTGAGCTGCTTTACAGCAGAGCTGAATTTTGTTTGCATTATTGACGCACTATTTTCCTACTTAACTGTGTTGATACAATCTGGACTGTATAAAGCGCTATAGAAATAACGGTGACTTGACTTGACATTCTCCAGGTGGATGGAGATCAAAGTCAAATTTACACAATAATATGTTTATGTTAACAATATCTAAATGATGATTCGTCTATGACATTACATGTAGCAACCGTACATGTCAACAAATATATATTTTATTTATATATGCAACTTAATTAAAGCTACATATATACAAAAAAATCTGTATGTTTATGTATGCTTTTGTAATCATTTTTAAATGTCTATCTTTTGTATTTACTTATATAATATAATATATTATATATGGGTTTTAGGATGGATATACATGTGCATGACATACCTACAATAATATATTACTCGCACATAAACATACATATTTGTTGGTGTTATATGTATGAATATGTATGAAATTGTTCCAATTTCTAATAGGTTTCATGTATGTTTTTACTTCATATG
>NW_015515750.1:0-1360 GCF_001515645.1 Sinocyclocheilus grahami | reverse complement strand
TGTTGTGTTGTAGAGCATGGGCCTCTAGGTGGCGCTTTTGTCAGTCTCTTCAGAATCACATCTGCATGCATCGCAGACCTATAGACGAAAAACAGCAGTATCAAAGTAGTGCAAAGACTGTGAAATGAAATATAAAAATACAACTGTGGACACATATGAAACAGGTGTGAACAGAACTATTTACCTGAGAGTTCAGTCACACTTACCCATGCCTGTACTTACATTAAATAATAAAATATCAAAGCCAGCGCCTGTATGTGCTGGAATGAGTCTTTTTTTTCACTAGCATCAATTCTCTTCACAGTGTCTTTGAATCAGCTGGTGTTTTAGTGATTTTTAGTCAGGATCCAGAGTGGCCTGTTACACAATGCCAGTCGAACAAACCCTGAGTTTGATCAGATCCAGCAGGTTCACACAACACTCACGGCAGACGTTCTCCGTCAGCTCAGGGTTTGATCCAGAGTTTGTAACTCACTCGGGAGTTCATGCACCTGAAAGTGTCTGCAGCCAACAGCCAATCACACAGAACAACTAATTTCTGTGCAGAAGATTAAAAACAGCTACGACAAATGTCCTGAATGGGATTTAATGCATGTACAAGGCAAGAAACAACACCGCTGCCGCCACGAATGTTTGAGAAGGCAGCTGGACAAATTCTGGACTAATTCAAAACAAGTGAATCAGTGCTTATATTTATATTAAAAGTTGAATATTGTCAAAACATAATTGTGTTGCATTGAGGATATAATAGATATAATTCATATACAATTGATATAATTAGCAGCATCCCTAAAATGCTTTAATTTGGTGCAAGAGAAACGGGGTGGGTGACTTTTACTGTGTCAGATATGTGTCACTTTACTCACGGCTGATTGCTGATTTGAGTTGAGTTTGTTTGCTCAGGAACACAGTTGTTGAACCGATCATCTGAGCCGTAAAAGTCATGTGACTAATTATACTGGTTCCACACAGCAGGCGTATTTCTTTCCTCTGCCAGCAGCGGCGCTAACCAGTCAAACTGCACGTGTGTTGTCCTGAAAATATCTGCCTTGGCAAAATGGATGCACAGTGAACTGATTTGGCTCAAAGTGGTTTTGAAGGAATCTGCATCGAACTTCTCAAGCACCTTCCTCCTCGTGACAGAAACGGCAGATAAAGGTGCACAAACAGAGTGTGAAATCTCTCGCATGATGTGTTCGGAAGTGAGCCTACGTCAAATCTTTGTTCACGTTACCTTAGATTATATGAAACGGCTTTGAAGCTTTTCCTTCTGCATGCGCTCGGCCTTTTATGGTCAGTTAGAGAGGAATGGAGTGAGCCGAGCCGTTCCAGCGCAGGCATTCCAGCAGTTGTGATTCTT
>NW_015515749.1:3348-4361 GCF_001515645.1 Sinocyclocheilus grahami | reverse complement strand
GAATGAGAGTCCAAACAGCTGATAAAAACATCGCACTAATCCACAATACACACAACTCCAGTCCAACATTTAGCATCTTGTGAAGTGAAAATCTGCATGCTTGTAAGAATCCAAATCCAAACTTTAAACCATTGCTTCTGGCTAAAATACGAGTCAATAATTCATAATAATGCTTCCTCCTGTAATAAAGCGGTTTGGACTCTCTCATTCTGATTGGCACCCATTCACTGCAGAGGATCCATTTTTGAGCAAGTAATGTAATGCTAAATTTCTTCAAACTTGTTCATACGAAGAAACAAACTCATCTATGTCTTGGAAGGCCTGAGGGTGAGGGTGCAGCAAATTTTCATTTTTGGGTGAATTCCTTTAAGATGTTTTATTCTTGTTTCTTTCCATCAAGGAGGATTGAGAACCACTGCCATAGGTACTAAGGTAATTAGACCTTTAGAGTATACCGTTTTATTTTTCATAAATAATCTAAATCTAAATGTTTTTCGATGTTTGTCTTCTGCCGTCTTGGGGTCTCTCTTTTCAGGTTAACGCACATGTACAGTAGAGGGCGCTCTCAGCTGTGTCAAATCACACTAGCAGGCTGAGCACGCATCAGGACAGGAGCGAGGATAGACAGGTTTCCCGAGGCTCGGACTACTTTACGTGGTTTTGTGCTTTTTACACGATATTTTCAATTGTGAATTTCAATAAAATTTTAAAGCACTTAATTGACTTGATTGTTTTACATATAATATTGCCAAAGCACCAGTACACACAATAATACTAAAGGAATAATAAAATAAAGTGCCAGTAATGCTAATAAAAACATTTTATGACAATATAAAAGGAATTAGAATCAAACACTAAGTTTACTTTGTATTATGTCAATTTAAATGTTAGAATACACCACAGTGTTTAAAACGAATATGGTTGAATAGATGGATAAGATACATTTCCAGCCAACGGGATCATGTTTTAGCGCTGTTACATTTGCTGTGTGATTGCCGCTGAATGTATTTAGT
>NW_015515749.1:890-3110 GCF_001515645.1 Sinocyclocheilus grahami | reverse complement strand
TCCTGTCGCCGGTTAACGGCCGTTTTCCATCTTGTATTCATAACGCATAAATCAGCGGCATGTGGAATTGTATCAGGATTAGGAATTGGCTCCCAATCGCGTGCTTGCTGTTAACGATATGGACGAAGGTGAGAGCGCTGATTGTTTCTAGTATTGCAGATCGATTTAATTGCCATAGCAGTGATCAGCAGGCAAAAGTTGATGGGTGTGGGCTGGCGATTTCAATGAAATGTGCTCAAAGTAATCGATATTCTAATCACGCAGCCACATGTGCTCATGCAATTGGAAATGTCATGTAATGAATGTTAACTTGCACCCCGATAAAATGAAGGGTGGATCAATTAGAGGATCTTTTAAAATAGCTGTTTCCAGCCTCTGTACGCACTTAACAGGATAGCAAAATTGTAGACTGATTCTCTGGAGACTTCTATGCACAAGCACACGCCACACATTCCCTCAAATAATGCTACCTTCGTTTTGCAAACACGATCTGCATTTCAATAATAAACCACCGGCACTATGTCTTCTGTGTTTATTTATTTATTTATTTTTATTCAAATGTTATTTTAGGTATCCCAGTCCTCTGGCTATTTTGAGCTGCAGCTGATTGCTGTAGAAAATGTAAACGGTGAGTTGTGGGACGGGGAATGTTGCGACGGCACGCGGAACTCTCAAGACCAGCGCTGCGTACGGGACGAGTGCGATACTTACTTTAAAGCGTGTCTGAAGGAGTACCAGTCCGAAGTCACCACCACTGGACCGTGCACGTTTGGCTCTGGATCTACTGACGTTCTCGGTGGAAATATATTTTCTTTTAAGACTGCAAAGAACAACCCCAGCAAAACGAGCGATGTGGGAAGGATCATCATTCCCTTTCACTTCGCCTGGCCGGTAAGTGCGCGTCTCTGCATGAGCTGTAGTAATAATGCGCCGCGGTGAGCTGTCACTGCTCGGAGGTTGAGTGCACTATATTGTTACTGTGATGACAGGGTCTCTCTTTTTTTAAATCTTGGGCGTGTAAGGCTGCTGTACCCTAACGATTTGTGTGTAGAATTAAAAAAAAAAAGTGTTATAATGGTTAAGAACGGTTATCTTACATTCACTTTGCTGTGCGTGTTTGAAACTAAAGGTGCATTTAAGGTGACGCACATCTCTTAAAGACATAGCTCACTCATAAATCCAAATTCTGTCTTGTACTCGCCCTCATCATGTTGTTTCAAACCTGCATGACTTATTTTCTTCATTGGAGCTCAAAAGGAGATGTTAGAATGACAGTCCCCATTCACTTGCATTGTATGGAAAACGATTGTGTAAGTGAATGGGGACTGAGTCTGTTATTCTGTCTAACAGAAGTCAGTCACACAGGTTTGGGGAAAAAAACATGAGAGAATATTACGCGTAGCTGGTCGAGTCTTAAAACGTAGTGAGCTGCCTACCTAGATAGCCTATCATCTGTCTAGGTAGGTAGGCAGCTCACTAGGTTCTGACTCCTCTTCTGCATTGCTTTCATTTGGCTTTTTCTTGCGAGTGATGCGAATCTTTATCAAAGATTCACTTAATATTCAAATACGACGCGCAATCCAGCGGTAGCTGCATAATTACTGTTCTTTGTGAATTTGTTAAATCGCTCTTTTGTAGCTTATAACCTTTACAAAAATGATCTATGGTAAGCAAAGTTTCTGCTAAAAGCCCACAGTTACTTATTGTTAGGGGAAAACATGGAGTGTTTGTAGCCTAAGTGTTGTTTCCTATGAAACTTCGATATTTACATAGATTTATTTATTTTTTGCTACAAATTAGTTGAAACATTTATTAAAATAATCACATATCCAGGTGTGAAATTATATATATATTTTTAACATCAACATATTTTTTTTTTACTTTAAACTAATTTTTAATAGGTTAAACTGACGTCGTAACAAATGCTCAACGACAAATACATCTGTACAGTGCTAATAAAATCATTTGGAATCATCTTAAAACATTGTGAGATGCTTCTAGATTTTTGATCAGTTTATATTTTTGTCATTAGTGGCTAATATTGCACTTTTATAGTAGTTACAACGATAACTAGTAAGTGTGGGATTTTAGTGGAAAGTATAGTTACCATGGCAATTTGTTGTAAGGGTAGCCTTGTACTACTTGCCTCTCTCTTGTGTTGATATGTGAAAAACCTATCAAGTGTCTCTCCAGACACGCAGGCACATTACTGATGCTGAT
>NW_015515749.1:0-880 GCF_001515645.1 Sinocyclocheilus grahami | reverse complement strand
ATGCTGATATCAGGTAGCAAATCGCTGCAATGTTTTATGCAGTTCAGTGTCACACCCGCAAACAACAACAGCAACAACAACAAAAAAAAAGAGATGTTGTGTAGTATTGACTGTCAGCTTTGGACGGCAGCCCAGTTAGGCATACATTCACCTGGCAGACCCCTAAACTAGCCCTCCCGTAGGCATGAAAAACAAAGCCCCAACACAAACACTCAACCGTTTAAGTTAATCTGTAACGTGCTATCAAACTGACCCTTTCGGAGCCGCCTTTGATGCTACACCTGCTTCTCATCTGACCACCGCTTGAAATTTCACCTAGATATGTCCCTGTATAACTCAGATCACATGTTGTGTGGTTGTAGATCCGTCTCTGAAAGCCTGTGATTGAGTTTGAATTTCGAGTGCTGAGTGTTTGCAGTTTTTTAGTGTCCCATGGAAGTTAATGAAATTGCCAGAGGAATGTGTTTTTGAGTGCCTCTGCATCCGGACATCTGTTTGATGTGCTTGGTGTAACCTTGTCTAGGGTGCATTGTATAAAGATATCTAGCACCTCACCCAAAGTCTTGGAGATCGAGTCCGCCACCTGTCGAAGGTGCAGTTTGTTTTCTTATATCTCTGGTTTGTTTGGCATGGTAGTTTGCTTATTAGTATTAATACAGATTTCCCGATTTGATTTGATAAAAGCTTTCAATTTGATTTGATTCCTTTTGCTACTGAATGTGGAATTCAAGTACATTTTAAATATCATTTTTTTGTGATTATAGCAATGTTTTGTTGTAAGAATGTGGGAACATATATGCTTTTAATACTTTCAGTATTTATTATTGTATAAAATTACAATTAACTTAGACTTCTCAGAAAGAGTAGGAAAATACTTTTT
>NW_015515748.1:4862-5195 GCF_001515645.1 Sinocyclocheilus grahami | reverse complement strand
CTCTAATAAAGTAAAGAGCCTTTGCATTGTTTCCTGCAGAATTATTATTATTTATATAACCTACTATACATACACTCAGTAATGCTATTGACACAAAACTTTCTTCATATGGACACAGAAAGTAATTATAACTTGCAGTTCAGTAAGTGAGTCAGACAATGATTAATTAACTGCTCTGATGTATTTTATTCAGTGAAGGATTTGTTTGGCTGATTCAAAGGTTTTTGATTCACTAAAAAGAAATGGCTCATAAGAGTCATTTATTCGTGAAGTGGACTAATTGCGTCGCATTGTATGCTTTTGATTCACCAAAAAGAACCAGTTAATAAGAAT
>NW_015515748.1:0-1520 GCF_001515645.1 Sinocyclocheilus grahami | reverse complement strand
TTACTTGGCATGTATTTGAGAGTCAAGGATGAGAGGATACTTGCTGCAATATTTGAACCCTCATCTCTGCTTGCACTTTTGACCAATGTACATATTACCGTTCAAAGATTTGGGGTCTGAAAGATTTTTATTTTTTAAATAAAGTTTATTCATTAAAGATGCATTAAATTGTGCTAAAGTGACAAGTGAAGAAATGTTAGGATTTTTTTATTTGTTTCCACAAAAATATTAAGCAGCACAACAGATTTTTCCCCCAACACTGATAAATCAGCATACTCGAAAGATCATGCGACACTGAAGACTGGAGTAATGACAGCTGAATATTCAGTTTTGCCATCACATAAATTACATTTGAAAATATAATGCAAACGTTTTAAGCAATTTTACTTCAAAATAATGCAGTCTAGATGAATATAACTGACCTGGTTTCAAAATAAAAAAACCTTACCAACCTCAAACTTTTGAAAGGTAAACTTGCTTGAATTGTGCAGTGATTAACTAATTTTTTAATCCAAGTTAATCTATAAATGACAATTCCCTTTAACTAGTTTATAGTTAATTTACAGCTTTAAATTTCAAAATTTAGAAATTAAATTCTTTGCCATTGATTTAACATACTTGATCTATTAGCTAATTTTATAGATATAAAATGTACACACAAGCATGGCAATGACTTCTTTAATACAGAAAACTAAGAGCACTTTAGCACTTGTGTTTTTTTTCTAGGAGGTTACAACCAGTTAATGCAGTACAAAAAAATAGCTGCTTAACTTTCTCAAATCCTCCTTCCAATAAAATGTGTATGGAAAAAGGACTCACTACACAACATCAGCGCACACCAGAAACAATTGTTGAAAGATGTCACTTGTTGGCTAAGCCAACTTTCTAATCAAAAGCTTTGGCAACACTTGTATAAAATGAGAACAGCAGCAGCAACGTGACGAGTTGGGGTATATTCTTTAATGGTCATATCAAAAAGAGCTCTACATTTATTTGCCTTTCTTGGCTTTAATCTTCCTCAGGTAGAACTCCAGTTCTTTGCCCTCAAGGACGTAGCCATCAGCCCTGCCACACTGTCCTGGTCTCGAGGCAATGCAGGCTGAGGAAAAACACAAAACCATAGATTAAACACTTAAACTGAAGGGCAGTGGAGCTGCAGGCAGCATTTCAGTGGTTATCAGAAATGGTATGACTTCAGCACTGTTGTGTCAGTAGCAGAACTGGTTAAAGTTTCATCACGATCACATCAACGTCACATTAAGACCCCGTGTAACACGACTTACCAAGAAGCTTCCCCTGCAGGAACTGCTCCTCCAACAGAGAACTGATCTTGCTTTTCTTTCTGCGCTCATCAAACTTCTTTTGGACCTTTTTCGACCTCTTCTTGTTTAGGATTTCCTCTTCCTCAGGAGTCTAGATTGACAAATCAAATGAGAATTAGCTAGATACTGATTACAGTGCATGCTTTTGGTATCGAGAGTTTATAAGCTACAAGCCTTCCTCAGTGTCTTAAACTGCAT
>NW_015515747.1:4383-5195 GCF_001515645.1 Sinocyclocheilus grahami | reverse complement strand
CGAATTCATAGATACTAAACAAGGTAAGATTACATATAATGAAAACCAAACCTGACCAAACATTTTTCTCCCACGGGCCGGATGTGGCTTGCGGGTCGCCTATTGAGGAACCCTGGTCTAAACACTCAGGTTAATGAATTTCTGAACTGAACTGAAAGTGATCAAACTCTGTTCATATATAGCGAGCAGAGAAGACGCTTTTAGTTGATTTGGAGGCAGTGGGAGGTTTGACAGTTTGCACAGTCAAACACTGCCTGCCAAGATAAGGTTTGATGTGGATTCAAGGCAGAAGCAGTGGATATGACCAGTCAATGGGCCCAACTTCACAGACAGGAAACTGACAGCGGGAGAGAGCAAGGTTACAGACAGAAATGAGCAAACTAAGTTTATTCTATTATCACATTCTACTTTTGCGGTGATCACTTTTCTTAAAATTATTGGTGAAATTGACTCTCACTTGTATTGCCTGAAGCAGGGTTGGGTGATATAGCCAAAAAATATTAAACCTCAATATATTTTAGCCTTTTGATAATCAATATATATTTATATATTTTCCCTAATAGGGTCTAATAGGGTTTTAAACACTTAAACACTAACTATAAAAATCTAGTTAAAAATAAAGACTATTTCTACACTATTTCACATTACCCTGTTTACCCTGCTTAATTTGGTATCTGTTAGAAAATCAGTACAAATACATATGGTTGCATGTAAATCTGCAGTGGCAATAAATGTTATTTGACCAATAAATCCATGTTACAGCTGATGCTCCACTATGAGATAGGACTCAATCTGAGTTCTGCAGTGAAATA
>NW_015515747.1:0-1005 GCF_001515645.1 Sinocyclocheilus grahami | reverse complement strand
AACACAATCTCTTCTGCCCACAAATCGGAGACTACACTCAACACATGCTGCTATTAGAAATGTAAGAACACTATGCCATTTGATTTGGCAGCCAGCAAAGACATGAAATGACAAAGGATAAGAGAGAGAAAAAGAGAGGAATCCAGTTTTTTTTATCTCATCTAAGCTTTACCAGCAGCTCTGCCTGTCTGGTAAAAAGTAGCTGTTGTTGGGCAGAGGGCAATGCCCATAATGCATTGCACTGATGGCCAGATTCCAATCTATTGTCTCATCAAGGTGTAGAACCCAAAGGCTCTTTTGATCATAACTGCAGCAGGGACAAACATTCCCTCAAAACAGAGTGTGCTAAAAAAGCTTCACAATCCTCTCTTATCCTTGATCCGTGGACACTGCAAAGCTAAAAAAAAAAGGGAAAAAATCCTGACAATTTCTACCAAATGTCCCCTTAAATGCTGTAATTATCTCCATCTGTGCCATTTCAGAGCTGTTTTGTTGAGGCCATGAACATACAGGAAAATGAATCTGAAGAAGCTTTGGGTTACGCACGCACAATGGAATGGTAAATCCAGTCATCTTAAAGTAAAAGTCCAGGTTAATAAACATCTGTGGCATTCTTTTGATTACCACAGAAATTCATTTTAACCCATCTCTCAGTTGTAACAACACACAAATAGACACAAAAGAAGTTTGTGAGGGTTTATATAGAGGAATGTGCAGGCAGTATATTTGCTAAAGCACTTTTGGGTTGTTTGCAATGACCTGCAATGTGACAAGCCAGACTTCATCTAAACTATATTCAACAACCTTTAAACCTCAAATTTTGTGCAATTATTTTATGTGCGGTTATGACTTCATATTAACGGAGATTAAATAGTATTTGTACTTTAAAAAGTCATTTGTATATCACAGGTCTGCCAGCTGAACTGCTAAAATGTTTAAAAAGAAGTTACACAAAAAAATTAGGGCCAGATTTACTAACAGCTTGCGCCAGTGCAAACCGTCTTT
>NW_015515746.1:4694-5195 GCF_001515645.1 Sinocyclocheilus grahami | reverse complement strand
AAAAAAAACTAAAGTTATAGTAACTTACATGAATTCTGCTTAGATTTTCTACTTTAAAAACAAGGTATATCATGCTCAAATTTAAGGTGCATTAATCTAAGCAACCCAGGTTTGCATAGAGTACAGCACAAATAGGGGAACTGAGAGAAAAGAGACAGGGTCTCTTTTTTCATACAAGATTAGATTAGTGTCCTAGAGGAGGTGAACCCTGAATAAATTAATCTGCAGTCTGACTGCACTGAAGATTATGTTCTCAAATGATTTGTGAGCGGAAAGGATAGGAACAATTTTGGAGATGAACAAGGCCTAAAGTTAATCCTTCATGTGGACAGATGGGGGAGCTAGCTGACCAGAGGAGCCCGAATATAACAGCCAGGCAGAGTTCAATGGACTGACTTTAGATTTTTCTAGATCAATTTCATTTTGGTGAGTAGGTAGCAGGTCTGTGCTATTTGGGCAGTAGCCCCTCACTGCAGAACAAAGATCCAGGGGGCGGGGTTG
>NW_015515746.1:1656-2780 GCF_001515645.1 Sinocyclocheilus grahami | reverse complement strand
TTACTATTCAAACAGAACCAAGTGAAACTTTGCTGTTTACTTACTTGAGGAAAGTGCATTGCTGTTTTCAAGGTTGCTGTAAATCAAAAGAGAAAAGCATTGACCTTATCAAATTCATTGCTGTAAGCTGATGAGGTCACTTTTTTTGCAATAAATCTATGCAACTGGCAAGTGGGCATCAAGGTCAAACCTGTAGAAAGCTATCCGTTAGCATCCCATTCATCTCAATGGCAGCTGGCTGGCTGGACCACAGAAGCACACGATTTTAAATCTGCCAATCAGCTAAACCACATGTGACTCTTATTGGAGCCACAAGTAAATAACAGAATGCTGGTGATGATGACTGGCTATTGGCTCCACAAGAACACACACAGTCCCAAACCCTTCACTAGTGACTACACTGAGCTGTGACAGCAACAAGTATTAGTCCTTTTCATGCTTTCAAGAGCCTCCAAAATAATTAATGGTAAAATCATCAACTATAATAAAATGCATTGCTTATAATGCCGGATAAATCTAGCATTTGTTTTTGTGCTTAGCTGCCATAACCACATCAAAGACCATATATTGGTGAGGGCATTGTTAGTATATTATGCAAACACTTTAAAATATTCCTCTGGCTTTCTCCATGGGTTCAGTCTGTAATAGAAAACAGCTCAAACTAGATTTTTGAAATCTATATAAAGCATTTCGGCTGGACAAAGCTACTGGGCTGCTAGCAAAGGAACTATTAACAATTATAAACGTGATTGCAGCCATTCTTTCACCACCACATTCGGTCATCTGACAGAGTGTTCTGAAATCTGGTAGAACAGGGCAGATGTTAAGGACAAGTGGAGCAAGGTACAGCGCTCTATATAAATCCAAACCCATTGCACGGCATTGCAAATGAGCACAGGGAATTCAGCATCTTGCTTAAGCTAGTTATCAGTGTCTCAACATGCTGACAAACACCGCTAACATCGCTCCAGCTGCACTATTTGTAATGTTCCAATTACACTAGATAGACAGCTTAGTAAAAGTTCAGTCAGAGAGGAGAGGTTGTTGAGTTGACAAAAATGAAGTCTTTTCAGTCCTACAAGTCTACACTCTAAAAAATGCTGGGTTAAATACAACCCAGTGCT
>NW_015515746.1:0-589 GCF_001515645.1 Sinocyclocheilus grahami | reverse complement strand
TCTGAATCAACTGATCCAAAAATGAAATCTTTGTAGTTGGGGAAAGAGTGGAAGTCTGGCTTTCGTAAGGAGTCTGGTCCTGTGTCCATGGGAAGGAAGAGACGCACAAAGCCTCCAGGAGGCGATTGTTATGGTTGAGATGCATGTGTTTGCCCCTGAGGAGGGTGAAGTTTGGGCTCGCGTCTGCGCTCTGAACAGTGGCACTGGCGAAACAAATCACTGGAAAAAATGACCCCGGGGAAGATGCAGAGGACATGAAGTCTCTTGATGCTAAACTGTTTGGCTGATTTTCTATAATTTCTCCCAGCGTTTTTCTTTTTGCTTGTGATTGCTTCCAGAATAAATAATGATTACACAAGGGTTCACTCTCATTGCTATGTTCGTTCTTCAGCTGAAGCCAGTGTCCAGATAAGAGCCTTCACAAAGCCTGACCTGCACCGTTTGCTCCAAAAACACCTAAAAAGAAACCAGCTTCACACTTACCAATGGTATTTACCATGTTTTTTTGGAGATGTACCATGCAATAATGGTTACTTGGACATACTACAGTAGTGGTTACTCTTTGATATACAGTAACTTGGAGTAAATG
>NW_015515745.1:1959-5196 GCF_001515645.1 Sinocyclocheilus grahami | reverse complement strand
GGGCACTGAGCTACTGTACACTTGAATGAGGTCCTTTGGGAAAAAGCTCTCATTTTCTCTAGCACTCTGAATTTTGTATTTGTGATTGTTATGACAGATCCGGGTAGATATGTCTCATTAGCTTGAGTTGAGTCTCAAATGAGCTCTACTTATTCTTTTTGAATTAGACGAAATAATAGGACTTTGAACATCAAAACATGTCCATGTGCGGTTAATTTCAAAATGTCACAAGTGGTTTTATTTAGAAATGCCCCTCAGAATAAGTTAATTGCTTACACACTTTAAAAACTGCTGTTTACTAGACTCCAGATTGGTATTGCTGAGACGTCTGGCAGAGTGGGTTTGGATAAATAATTTCTATAATTCATTAATATTATAATATCAATAATATTATAATTATATTGATATTATAATATCGATCCCTTAAAGGATTGTTAGGCTGCATTAATGAGGTCAACCGGAACACTTCCCATAACACCCAATGTTCTCACTACATCGTAAGAAGAATGGCATCTACGCTAATATTAGTTTCTTTCATTCTTATTCTAAGGTCACCGTAGCCTGTAACCGTAGATCCAGTCTGTATCCAGATCAGATGGTTGATCAGCACCTAGAGATTACCTCTAAAGCCCTCAATGTCAGCGGAGACCATGTCAACTAGATGCGCCCCAGAGACAGATCCCCTGCAAAGACCTCGTCACCTCGACAACCATCAACACATGACCACGGGAACCAGACAAGTCCTCTCCTCCTGTGTTGCAGGCTGGAATTAAACCACACCATGCTGGTGTCGTCTGGCCAGAGAAGAACTGGTCCCCCAACTGAGCCTGGTTTCTCCCAAGGTTTTTTCTCCATTTCTGTCACTGATGGAGTTTTGGTTCCTTGCCACTGTCGCCTTAGGCTTGCTTAGTTGGGGAGGCTTGACTGATTGCACAGACACTATTGGAAGAGAGCTGAACTGGATGATGACATCACTGAATCATCAATGAACTGACTTTAGCTGGAAAAATTACTCTGTTATTGTCTTGCATTATTGACAATATATTTTCCTGTCTAACACTGCAAAGCTGCTTTGACCAACTAATGTTGTATAAAGCACTATACAAATAAAGTAAAGGTAAAATCAGAATTTGGCCTACGATGGCAGATTCTTCTGCCTAGTCTCATGGCAAAAACATACCTGGGGGCACGTTTTCGCAAGACGCGAAATACATACCAATAAGTACATACTGCAGTTTCCAAAAGAAATGAACACTAGAGGCAGCAAAACTCAGACAGCTTTTATTCCTTTTCACACAAATGTACAGAGTTTCGATTAATAAAGCGTATTTTTTTTACAATTACTTGATGAATATTATGTTATGACTTCAAAAAAAAAAAAAGTATATGCTGGGATATTTAAAAATTGATGCTTTTGAATGCTAGCATCACACATATTCAGCTTCAGATCTATGGGTTTTTATATACGGTAGGTTTTTTCAGTAGCTCACGGAGTACGGAGACGTACTTGAGAGGCGAGGAGCACTGGTAATCGAATCCCGTGTAACTACGGTTTGACAACAATGCGTACCTATATCAACGTAATAAAAACGTGCCAGGGTTCACGTATTGAACCTGTGTTTTAGTGCCACTCAGTGGACATTTCTCTTTGAAACTGCGGCGAAACGTGCAGTAAGGTATGTAAAAATGGAGTTGCAGAAAAGTATCCAGAGGTACATATTTTTATGAGACCAGGTTGAGATTCTTTCTGAAGCTGAATTCATTGTACACTTGTAGACGTAAAAAAGCTGACTGTTTACTGGAACTTGTGACAAAAGTAGTACAATTAGGGCTAGGCAATATCACTGTAAAATCTAACAAATGTGGTAACTTAATTATTTTTTGTTGACTTTAATTAAAGTGTGATTGTTGTTTACCTTACTGATGTACATCTGTCAGATCTTACTATTTGTGCTAAACTTCCTAGTTACTCAAATATCCATAGTTAAGGTTACATGATTTGTTTGACACTGTGTCTACACTGGATGCAAACAGCACGACACGACACAAAATACTATAGAACCCATTATAATCAGTGATGCTGTCTACACTGGATGTGGCACGACACGACACAACGAATCCCTGACAGTAAACTGATGCCTCGTTCTATTTATGACACAAAGTTCAAATGATTTACAACGGTCGCGTCCGGTGTAGAGACGGTAATGCCGTGCAAACCATGTGATCACTATAACCAATCACGTTTTGTTTTACAATCATGGCGGGAGCAGGTTCATTTTGCACTCCTGTAAGGGACTTCATTCTATGGACAATTTGTTCAAATTGAGCTTCAGTTCTGTTTGTGTGGTTAAAAAAAATCATGTTTCAAAAAGGTTGTTGGAGTGTAAGGCTTCTTTATATTTCCATAAGGATAGGTGAATGAGGATAAACTCAGGATTATGAAAAATTTTTGAACATTCACAGATACATCATCACCCAGATAGCATACGTCTGCAAGATGTCTGTTAAAGATCGCTTAATCTGGAAAGCATCTTTTGTGTACAAACATCTGACAGATGTCTTTAAGATGTCAGTTTTACATACATTCTAAATCATAAACATCTTAAAGACATCTTCTAAACGTCTATTTGACATCTGATAGGAAATGCCCTGTAGACGTATTGCAGATGAGCAAACACTCTAAAAAATATGTCTTGCAGATGTAAATGCAGACGTCAAATAGACGTCTCTGTGATATACTTATGTGTGCTGCTATCAGTGCAGTAAAACCCTCGCAACGCGTCCAAAGCAAATATAAATATACTGCAATACTGTCTACACTGGACGAGGTGCAACACGATGAAAGACAAATGATTCGCACATTTGCTTTGATGCATCCAGTTGCAGTTATAGCTGTTGCAGCCTTTTAAAGCACAATCAAAAAGAGGCGCATCGCGGGCGCCCCCGTGGAGCCTGGCCGGGCTCTCTTTGGCCCTGCCGTTGCATTGATGCAGCAACAATGCGACGACAAAAAGAAGGAAGACGAGGCTTTCAAATTGTGCCTTCCCAGGAAGGCAGCTCCACGCCAGGAGCCCCTGTGCGTTTCTCTACCCCCCCCTGCCACGGAGGGTATTTCTTGCAAGGTTCGGCCACCTTCCTCCCAAGGCTGCCCAGCCCAGGTGTTCAGTGGACGTTGTGTGTTCTCCCCCCACATTCAGGGGGTCTGTTGTGAGGAAAAGTTCACAAGCAGTGTCACCA
>NW_015515745.1:0-1251 GCF_001515645.1 Sinocyclocheilus grahami | reverse complement strand
TTCATTTCTCCTACCAAGGCATGTGTTACGAATTCACAGTCCTACCATTTGGTTTAGCTCTCAGCCCACCAACTGCCTATGCACAGAGGTGGGTCTGGCCCCGTTGAGAATAGCAGGTCTCAGGACTCTGTACGGTGGCCGAGAGTGCTCAACGCGCTGCAACTTCAGAAAACACATGCAAATAGAAAAAGCACCAGCACATCAAGAAAACATCTTCATCAGTTTGACAGCAGGTGCTGCAAATTCTCACAATACAAACAAATAAAGAAACGCACTGCAAATGCTCACAACACAACCAAATAAAGGATTGTATTTGCAGCGCATTTCTTTGTGTGGTTGATCAAAGACATAAACAAAACTTTACCGCTTAACAGTAAATGATGAATAAAGTCACTAAAGTACACCTTCTTTTTTAATACTTGAAGTCTTTTAATAACCAGCCGTTGTTTATATATTCCCAGTCATTTTATTTGGGCTCAGATTTGGCCCAAATCAACAGCTAAATTGTGGCCCAGAGTAGTATGTGTTTGGCGGCCCAGAACTGGTCCACATCTTTTTAGTCAGAACTGAACCAAAACAGTGCCATGAAGTGAGCCAAATAATAAAACAGATGTGGCCCAATGGTATTATTGTGGGGCTGAGTTCTGTAAAGGGCTGATGGCCCTTACTTGGCCCACATGTGGCTGATACTGTCACGGGTGCACTGCTGAGCGGACTGAGGAGCAAGGAACGGAGAGAGACGAGGAGTACATCAATCCAACTGGGTTTAATGGACACAACGGAACATGGAACACTTACGCTATACATAATGACATGAACAATACCGGATGCTGGAGCACACACAGGGAACCCTTATTTATACACACAGGAGGAGGGGATGACGAGACACACCTGGGAGCAATGAAACATCAAGGGAAAAACCTGGGACAAATTAAACATGGGAAAGGAAGGCACATGAGGAGCAAAACAACCACAAAACACGGAACAGAGTCTGACATAACCCCCCCCACCGGGAGGCATGTCCTCATGCCATATAACATCCAATGGGGAGGGGGGGTGGTTACTCTGGAGGTCCCTCAGGACAGACTCGGGACTGTGGGCCTCCAGAGCGGTACCCATTCAGGGTGCCATGGCGGAGCAGGGGACTCGGGAGGCCATGGCGGAGCAGCTGGAGCCATAGTACCCCCCCAAAAAAAAAAGAAATGTAGAGGGTTGTATTTGGGGCCTGGAGCCCTCCCTGGGCTGAACTGG
>NW_015515744.1:4118-5196 GCF_001515645.1 Sinocyclocheilus grahami | reverse complement strand
AAAAAAAAATCTCGTCTGAATTCAATCTAAAACATACATCCTATGAGAACATTAGTGTCTGTCAAATCACTACGTGCAGAAATAAAAAGAGAAGTGCAGTGCAAAAGTCTGTGAACATGTTTGAAACTCATACTCTTTGACGTCTCTGAGCTGCTCCAAATCCTGTGGTTTGGTAAGGTCTGGATCATGAGCTAGAAGATGGATCATGTATGGCACCACATATTCTGGCAGGAGAGACAGCAGCTTTTCTGAAAATCAAACACGCAGGATATTTAGGTCTTGGCCATTCAAGCAATTTCGCACTTCCTCAGTATGGTATGTGTGATACCAAAAACTGTATCTACCATGGGCCATGGGGTTCTGTTTGATGTACTCTCTGCGGACACTGATGTTCTTGAGCAGGCACTGTCTGGCATGAGCACGGCGCTCTTTCACTGGGTCTTTAGCGCACAATGCAAACACAGCCATGTACTCCAGTGGCAACAACAGCTTCACCAGAGCAACATGCAACTTCTGAGCAAAGATCTGGCGCACCTGATAACACTCATCCTATAAAGAGAGGGGAAAGGGAAGGAAAAACGTGAAAATATGTGAAGTTGTGGCTAATATATGCTTTTGTAGCATGTTCTTATATGTCCAGTTATTTGATTGTGTTAATAAGCTGTTTTGTGCTTGTGCCTGTGCTTCTAAGAGTTTTATATATAAATGAATGATTTGGTAGAACAAACTACATTTGGATTTATATATTTGCCAACTGCAAGTGTCACTGTATTTAAGGGGTGCGTTTACATTGCATTGACCAAGGCAACTCAAGACATTGGCATTAATAGCACCATCTTCTACAAGGAAAATAGAGATGCACAATATATTAGTACCATTCAGTTTACATCTTAATATTTTTCAGCTTCGAATTATATTGGATAAGTAATTGTCATGCTCATTTCCCCTATTTTTATCTTAACATTTATTTTACCTTAGTTTCTACTTTTAGATTAAGTGAGCATTAGATGACAGGAAAGTTCATCTTTGAAAACACTTAAATGTAATACTTAGCAAATCTAAGAATCAATTTTCCTTT
>NW_015515744.1:0-245 GCF_001515645.1 Sinocyclocheilus grahami | reverse complement strand
TGCAAAGACGGAGTTAGCTGCATTTTAATTGAAATGCATATTGTACTGTGTCAACTTGATGTAGAAGAAAAAGTGAGTGCGCAGCAATACTGCAGAAAATTAATATTGAGAATATAAATATACATATATAAGCCTGGCCCTTACAAAGTTCTACAGTAGGACTTCACGAGATTTGGAATACTGCACACAATTCACAATTTATATTTGTATATTATAGACCTGGTCACCATGAGCTGTCATTACAC
>NW_015515743.1:4425-5196 GCF_001515645.1 Sinocyclocheilus grahami | reverse complement strand
TGGATAAAAGCATCTGCTAAATGATTAAATGTAAATGTAAATATATAAATGTGGCATAGTTAAACGTAGAACACCAAACATTATTCCTCTCCGGTTCCTGCATCAATAAGCCCTGTTTGCTTCATATTAGCAGTCCAGATCTTTGGCCATAAAGCTGCTGCTGCTGAAGCTCCTGCTGGCTGCAGCGTCTCAGACAGGCCTAGATTTATCAGGCTGGAGCTCATTTGCACTTGTCCAGCTGCAGTGGACTCTATTTTTGTTAGACGTGACAAATGACATCCAAGCCTGGCTGTGGTTCATTTCTGAGAGGAGTTTCTGACTGAGTGAAAGATGACGAAGTTTCTGAATATGTATTTCAGCAAGTATGATACATCATTTAGTGAAGAAAGGGCTTGAATCACAGAAGAATCAGACCATTAACTTAAAGAAGCAAATGCAAGAAGATGAACACTTACTGGACTGAAGCAGTTTTGGTTTACTTGATTATCCATAGATCATTTTTTAGAAAAATCATGTTCAGATGTGATTATCAAATATGATCATCAGGCTTTTGAAGAACGTTTGAGGAACGTTTATCTCTCAATCATTGTATTGCATTATATTTTTTGATCATAAAACTATGCATTGAAATATCATCTTAAATGAGACCTATTATTGGAGATGCAGTGTGAAAACTTTATATTTATATCATTTTATGTAAGTATACTGTTATGAAGATCTCAGAATTTCTTCTTACTTTTTGTCCATATAAATATCAGCATCTGTACCAAA
>NW_015515743.1:0-759 GCF_001515645.1 Sinocyclocheilus grahami | reverse complement strand
CTCCTGCTGCAGCAGTTTCTTCCTCGTGTCATTTTTTCTCAGTATGCAGCTCATGCATTCAGCAGCACTGAAGCTTCTAGACACCAAAAGGTCACAGAAGTTATAAATCTGTCATCTGTCAAAGAACACTGCTCACCACATGCTCAAATCTGCAGGATTTTAGTCAGAAAAGACCTTGAAACATCACCAGATGCGTAGTTACAGTAATCTAGTTGCTTATCAGAGCTTTATGGCATGTTTCCAAATCATTCTCCTTTGATCTTACAATGCAGCATTATTAGATGAGCTGCATATCATTTATGTATTGTTTTGGTAGACGGCACATTTTTGAAATGAGGAAAATCCCAGCAGAAGATCAGCGATATGCACCGCACCGACACTCAAACTGAATCTGCTCTCGTCTGAGAGCGTTTGATCTGCTTCTATATTTGTGCTGAATCTGTGTTACACAAGCGAACGCCTGTACTCTCGTCAGACAGGGGCAGACAAAAGTGAACAGTTTTCAGAGGATTGCTTTTCATACAGGATAGTAGGGAATTTGACAAATTGTGGACCTGGAACAGCCGTGGAAACACAATTCTGTAGTTATGCTTTATGAGCTAGACATCATTCTTGCTGTATGTAGTAAAACTTACTCGGAACAAATAATTTTTTAGAATTGATTCTTTTCTTTAGCTCTGTTCCAAAACCATTTTAACATCATGTTAAAAGTTTAACTTGCATCAGATTTCATTACATTTCTTACTGGTTTTAAACACG
>NW_015515742.1:4288-5196 GCF_001515645.1 Sinocyclocheilus grahami | reverse complement strand
AAACTAAAATAACAGACAAATAAATTAACACTGCTCCAATCAAACAGTGTTATTTTAGTATTATTAAGATGCTATTATAGTTTTTTTTTTAAGATTTTGAATTAGATTTTATTTTTTAGATATTCATTAATTAGGTATTCATTTTATTGGTAGTTTTAGCTTTTTGTAATTTTTAAATGTCTATTGTTTTTTTATTGCCATTTAAGTTTTAGATTTTAGTACACCAAGCTAACTTAACTGAAAATGAGAAATATCGCCTTGTTAGCGGAAATAAGTTTTTTTATTTTATTTTCAATATTTCAGTTAACACTTCATTTCAAGTAACGGAAATGTTTTAGCTAGCTATAATAACCCTGCAATCAAATAATGATTTTGAAAAAAAAAAAAAAAAAAAACGTATTTCTGGTTCATTCGTCACATCGGAAATTAAAGGTCAAGTTGACAGTATTTCATTGTGTACTATAGCATTGGAAGATAGGTATTGTCACAGTATAGAAGGAGACCAGGGACAGAGAGGTAAAGTAAACAGAGCTTTATTGAACAGGTGCTGGGAGAGAGAGAGAGAGAGATGGAGAGCAAACGGGTTAGAGCAACGGTCTACGGGATGGAAGGGACGGGATCGGGCTCACGTGATGAAGGGTTCCTTGGTGGATCGGGCTGAAGAGGATGGCACAGAGACAGGCCGGTATCAGGATGGGGTCCGAGTTCAGTGAGTCAGATAAGGAGTAGCGTAGTGAACTCAAGACCAGACGAAGTGTGACTGCAGTGACTGTGCATTTAAGCTGGTGCTGATGAGGTGGTGACAGGTGCGGCTGATTAGTACTCCGGTGATTGTGAACGGGTGTGTGAGATGATTGGGCCTGACGAGGCTGGACTCTCCCTGACAGGTATATAGTGCACATTCCTCC
>NW_015515742.1:0-451 GCF_001515645.1 Sinocyclocheilus grahami | reverse complement strand
AAGTACTGTTAAAATCAGATACTCTAAGACTTTTACTCAAGTTGTTTTGTAATTGGTGATTTGTAACGTGTAGTAGAGTAATTTTCACTGTAAGGTATTCACTATAAAGTCATTGTAAAATGGTTCAGAGAACTGCACTTTTTTGTTTTGATATTTTGTTATTGAATGCGATGACAAAAACAGTATTCAAATACCTTTTAGGGTGACTGTACACATGTTATTGATACATTATTGTAATACAATATTTTGAGTTTGATTTTATTTGTATATTTTATGTATATTTGTGTTTTTGACATGTCTATTTATTTTTTTATCAATTGATTTTATTAATTAATTTTGGCCACTAGAAAATACAAATATATATATATACATACTGTATATATGTATATATACATCTCATGAAGTAACTTCATTGAAGCTGTATACAATCTTGTTTCATATGTATTTCATC
>NW_015515741.1:0-5197 GCF_001515645.1 Sinocyclocheilus grahami | reverse complement strand
TATATATATGTGTGTGTACTGATGTGTGTGTGTGTGTGTGTGTGTGTGTGTACTGATGTGTGTGTGGGTGTGTTACAGGAGACTGAGATCGACAGCATTCATCAGCTAGTTGTTGGTGCCACAGAAAATGTGAAAGAAGGAAATGAAGATATTAGAGAGGTAAGAAAACCAATAAACACATCACATTATTTTTAATGTAAGAGTGGCATGAATTCACCATTTTTAACTTGAATGTGCTTCCAGTGTTTCACTTGGAGTAAGTTTTCCTTCATAAGTCACATAGGTGTGTGTGTGTGTGTGTGTGTGTGTGTCAGGCTATCAAGAATAACGCTGGGTTCCGCGTTTGGATTCTGTTCTTCCTGGTCATGTGTTCGTTCTCACTGCTGTTTCTGGACTGGTACGACGGCTGAACCACGAGCCCAACCGGATCACAGAATCAATGTGTGTGTGTGTGAGTCTGTGTGTGTGTGAGAGTCTGTGTGTGTGTGAGAGTCTGTGTGTGTGTGAGAGTCTGTGTGTGTGTGAGAGTCTGTGTGTGTGTGAGAGTCTGTGTGTGTGTGAGAGTCTGTGTGTGTGTGAGAGTCTGTGTGTGTGTGAGAGTCTGTGTGTGTGTGTGAGTCTGTGTGTGTGTGTGAGTCTGTGTGTGTGTGTGAGTGAGAGTCTGTGTGTGTGAGTGAGAGTCTGTGTGTGTGAGTGAGAGTCTGTGTGTGTGTGTGTGTGTGTGTGTGTGTGACTGCATGATGATGTGTGTGTGTGTGTGAGTGTGTGTGTGTGACTGCATGGTATGTGTGTGTGAGTGTGTGACTGTCTGTGTGTGTGTGTATGATGTGTGAGTGTGTGGCTCCAGCACACAAATATCTCTAAGAATCATCTGAATGTGGAACATATTAAATAATATTCAATAAACCATTCTCAGTTCAGTCTGTTGTGTTTGTGATGATATGATCAGCCGCTCGTTCTGATTGGACGATCTGTAAACAGTCTAAAGTAACACAGGTGAGTTTATTTGTTGTGAATAGTTAATTTGGGGTAAGAACACTGAAATGCATTTATTAAAGTTTGGTGTGTTTTATCATATTGGTGTTTCTGCAGTTTTTGGAGAGCCGTGACCTACTCCAGATGGTTATTTACAGTGATTTTACCACGGTATCACTCGTGTGCTGGCAGGCCTGTAACAGCTCTCCTGACGTGATGAACGACTGCAAACCAGATCTTCAGTTCTGAAGAGTGAGACGTTTATTTCTGTAGTGATTGACACAATACAGAGCCTTAACAGATCAAATTATAAGAAGGCTTAAATATCCTAAATATGTTTGATATGGACGTAATGATTTTCAGCATCATTCCTCCAGTCTTCAGCGTCACATGATCTTCAGAAATCAGTATAATATGCTGATCTGCTGCTCGAGAAACATTTCTGATTATTATCAATGTTGAACACAGTAAGTATTAACTAGAAAGTATTTTGATTTTTATTGATAAATGTTTCTTACGCATGTAACACTACAGGATCATGTGACACTGAAGACTGGAGGAATGATGCTGAAGATACAGCTGCACATCACAGAAATACATTACAGTTTAACAGATATTCACAGAGAACACAGCTGCTTTACATTACAATAATATTCCACTGTTTTTACTAAACCGAATAAATGCAGCCTTGTTGAGCAGAAGAGACTTCTTTTAGAAACATTAAAAAATCCTGATTATACTTTTGACCGACATCCAACATGTTTTAAAAGCGTCTAGTCAATAAAGCAGGTCTGGTCATGAACAGTCATCGCGCTGATGTACTGTATATCACACGCACGTGATGGAGAACCACACTTACTGTAGAGCTTGAGAGAAACCGGTCACATGACGGCAAGCCCAGTGCTCTGTGCTGTGCGTCTTATATTTGCTGAAGTGTCAGGTTTATTTGTAAACATTAAAAATTTACCCTTTTTCCGCTTAAAGATAATGGTATTCCTTTTACCCAATTTGAAGCTATTGTAATTAGAGAGGAAGTAACTTATCTTGGTTTCAATATTAGCAAAGATCAGTTACACGGAGTACAGTCTAACTTCCAACTCCTTATGTAGAAAACTAAAAAGAAATGTGATCTGTGGCTCTATAATTTTCATAGACAGGCTCTTTAAAGCTAATAAAGCAGCCTAGTAAAGCTGTGCCGTCTGTCATTAATATTAATCAAACAACAACAGACAGAGTAAATCCCTCACTGCTCTGGACTAAATAATGTTAACTTATAGTTTATTCTATTTCCGTAGCCTATTTAAAACACGTTCATATTTGAGAAAATAGTTAATATTTGCATCATTCATGATTTATCTTATCCACCTGCGACCCACCCGCAAATAATCAGAATGCGTGTGTGTATTACCTGACCCAGCGGAGCTTAATAGAGTGGAGAACTGTGTGCAGGATTTCTCCATAGGCTTTTGGATGATCGCAAAAAATAAGCTCTGTGTTCAACCATAGAATCAACTCTACATGAATCGTTTCATATAAACTGGAATAAATACAAAACTAGAGCCAAACTAAAACTGAAATGAGACAATAGTAATAAATAGTGTAGTGAGTAAATGAAATAATCATAACTAAAGGACATTTTACATTTTGAAATAAGGTGCATTAAAACTTAAAATTAATATTTTAATTAAAAAATTGTCTCCACGAACTATTCAATAAAATTCCAGTGCATTTAATCTATTAAATAACAGCAGAGTGAGCCAGTTTTTGGATATGGTAAGATTAAACTTATTTTAGTGAATAAAGTACCACATTTCAGCTTTGTTAGGGTGGGTTAGTTACACACAATGTTATTTTATCCTTGCTTCTAGAAAAGCCTATATGTCTATATGCTCCGTAACAGCTTCATGTGATGTGGCTTTAGGCACTATGCATCATTAAAGTTTCGCTTTCACCGCCACTAAGCCATTAAATGTGGTGTTTACATGGAATCATGGTAATACGAGTCTCTGCATCAGTAGCTGAGCGATAGAACCAGCATCTTCCATCCGAACACGTGTTGCATTTCAGGGCAAAGTAACTGGTGTGTTTTATGTCGTAGAATAAAACGTGAAAGTATCTTGAGCCTGTGTGAACCATGGACCTTGTTTTAGGGATTTAACCAAACTCCCATTCAGAAAACCCACTGAGTCTGGGACATGGAGCCGGAAGTGCTAAAACGCTAACTCGCTTCCGGGGTTTTGCTACAAAGTGACGTCATAGTTCCACCACTTTAAAAAATCCTGATTATACTTTTGACCGACATCCAACATGTTTTAAAAGCGTCTAGTCAATAAAGCAGGTCTGGTCATGAACAGTCATCGCGCTGATGTACTGTATATCACACGCACGTGATGAAGAACCACACTTACTGTAGAGCTTGAGAGAAACCGGTCACATGACGGCAAGCCCAGTGCTCTGTGCTGTGCGTCTTATATTTGCTGAAGTGTCCGGTTTATTTGTAAACATTAAAAATTTACCCTTTTTCCGCTTAAAGATAATGGTATTCCTTTTACCCAATTTGAAGCTATTGTAATTAGAGAGGAAGTAACTTATCTTGGTTTCAATATTTGCAAAGATCAGTTACACGGAGTACAGTCTAACTTCCAACTCCTTATGTAGAAAACTAAAAAGAAATGTGATCTGTGGCTCTATAATTTTCATAGACAGGCTCTTTAAAGCTAATAAAGCAGCCTAGTAAAGCTGTGCCGTCTGTCATTAATATTAATCAAACAACAACAGACAGAGTAAATCCCTCACTGCTCTGGACTAAATAATGTTAACTTATAGTTTATTCTATTTCCGTAGCCTATTTAAAACACGTTCATATTTGAGAAAATAGTTAATATTTGCATCATTCATGATTTATCTTATCCACCTGCGACCCACCCGCAAATAATCAGAATGCGTGTGTGTATTACCTGACCCAGCGGAGCTTAATAGAGTGGAGAACTGTGTGCAGGATTTCTCCATAGGCTTTTGGATGATCGCAAAAAATAAGCTCTGTGTTCAACCATAGAATCAACTCTACATGAATCGTTTCATATAAACTGGAATAAATACAAAACTAGAGCCAAACTAAAACTGAAATGAGACAATAGTAATAAATAGTATAGTGAGTAAATGAAATAATCATAACTAAAGGACATTTTACATTTTGAAATAAGGTGCATTAAAACTTAAAATTAATATTTTAATTAAAAAATTGTCTCCACGAACTATTCAATAAAATTCCAGTGCATTTAATCTATTAAATAACAGCAGAGTGAGCCAGTTTTTGGATATGGTAAGATTAAACTTATTTTAGTGAATAAAGTACCACATTTCAGCTTTGTTAGGGTGGGTTAGTTACACACAATGTTATTTTATCCTTGCTTCTAGAAAAGCCTATATGTCTATATGCTCCGTAACAGCTTCATGTGATGTGGCTTTAGGCACTATGCATCATTAAAGTTTCGCTTTCACCGCCACTAAGCCATTAAATGTGGTGTTTACATGGAATCATGGTAATACGAGTCTCTGCATCAGTAGCTGAGCGATAGAACCAGCATCTTCCATCCGAACACGTGTTGCATTTCAGGGCAAAGTAACTGGTGTGTTTTATGTCGTAGAATAAAACGTGAAAGTATCTTGAGCCTGTGTGAACCATGGACCTTGTTTTAGGGATTTAACCAAACTCCCATTCAGAAAACCCACTGAGTCTGGGACATGGAGCCGGAAGTGCTAAAACGCTAACTCGCTTCCGGGGTTTTGCTACAAAGTGACGTCATAGTTCCACCACTCTATTGTCACATATATTTGATTACTGAGACTTTTTTATTTTATTTGAATTCACCTTATGCTGCGTTGTCATTTATTATGAGCATTATGAGTATTACATATTCCGGTTTATCATTAACTAAAACTATTAAAAGCATTTTTCTAAATGGAAATAAAGCTGAAATAAAATTAGCTACAAATATTAGATGAAAAACTTTAAACTGAACGAAAAAGATAAATCTTGCCTTGACAATTAACTGAAATAAGTGTAAGTTGAAGCACTAAAAGTAATAACTAGAAATAAATAAAAACTAAAGCTGAAAAAAAGGTATTCTTTAACACCCCCCCCCAAAAAAAAATTAATAAAAATGACAAAAAACGCATAACAAAATGAGTACAAATGAAACTAAAATTTAAATAAAAAGGG
>NW_015515740.1:4149-5207 GCF_001515645.1 Sinocyclocheilus grahami | reverse complement strand
TTCTTCACGTTGTTAATAGCAGAGTTTAGTCCAAAACTAAACGTAGTCGGTGTCTGGGAAGCTAGCTTTGCGGTGTGCAAATTTATTGGCTAACAAAACTATAAATAGAAGTGCAACATTGTTAACACGTCGTGAAGCGATGCCAGGCTTGGGAAAGAGAAGGTTTGATAGAAACAACACTTTCCAGAGCTGTAGTGACAATAAATGGTTGAAGTCTTAGCTTCTTTCTCTATTTTTCGGGGTGTGTTGCACGGGGACGTGATAGACAGCCTTGCGTGAGAGTCAAGCGGACAGTGAACAGCAGCCCGCGGGTTCCCGGAGAGGAGATGACTCGACTCATCCGCACTTCCAAACATGAGCGGACACCTCAGTCTGGGGCCAGAGCTAGATGGCGAGAGAGAAAGACAACATCCCTTACAAAAAATAAATACAGTGGTGAGATCATGATATCAGTGTATCACATAGCAATACTATGGTAGTTTGATTAATACCATAGTATTACATGATTACCATAAACAATATGGAAGTATTTACTGGTACTTCAAAGAAGCTAACACCATTTAGTAACCTGTAGCCTTCTTAACTTCAATACAAACATCACACTTAGCCAGCATGTTGCTACTAGTAAATATTACCACAGCTAGCTGATGTGATGTTGACTTTTATTTTGAAAACTTGCATGGTTAAAAAGAAACCCTAGTATCAAATCAAAAGAAATGCATGGACCAAACAACTTAATATTCATGAACAAAATTCATTAAATATTAATTGAAACACCTCATTTATAAATTAGTAAGCATTAGCTTGGTAGCTACCTACTGTACTTTTCAGTCTCCATAGCTGCTAGCTGCCAGCATAGCAAAGTCCCTGGGTGTGACCCATGGTACCATGTCCCAAATTTTTTCCCCCTGTTTCTTCTAAAATATTTCAATAAATACACCAATCCTTTATGATCACATAACTGTGTGCATCTGAAAACTGTTTGTAGCATCTGAAAATAGTTGAATGTTTTATGACAATGGCATTTTTGCCTGACATTTATTAGAAAAAAAAAAAAA
>NW_015515740.1:1775-4139 GCF_001515645.1 Sinocyclocheilus grahami | reverse complement strand
AAAAAAAAAAAAAGATTTCTGGAAAACCTCTGAATGTAATTTGTCTTGAAACATTTTTAAAACCCCCTTAGCCCTGATGAAATCCAGCTGGACTAAGTGGTAGTTGGTTTAAAATGGGTATGAACTAGTCATTTATGGTCATTAGCCAAATAGCTGATTAGCAGAGTTTGAGACATGAGGGTGAATAAACAACAGAATTTTTGGGTGAAGCTTTCTTTTGAAAGCAGATCCCAGCTAACAGGGAACTTTGGCTAATGTTCTGGCAAGGTTCTCCCAAAGTTATCAACAAACATTCTTCTAGTAATATTAAAGGGGTCATATGATGCGATTTCCATTTTTCCTTTCTCTTCTGGAGTGTTACAAGCTCTTAGTGCATAAAGAAGATCTGTAAAGTTGCAAAGACTAAAGTCTCAAATCCAAAGAGATATTCTTTCTAAAAGTTAAGAGTCAGCCATGCCTACCTAAAACGGCTTGTTCTAACACGCCCCCACATATCTACCTCACTATGTGGGAAGATTTGCATAACGCCGCACAAATGTTCACGCAAAGAAAGAAGGCGTAACTTTTATTCTCGCTGTAGTATTGTTGCCGCTGCCGCCATTTCGTGAAGACGCTGTGTGCTTCGTTGTGAAAGCGAAACTACTTTGTTTGGTCTTCCAAAAGAGGACGATATCTGCTTCGTCATGCCTGGAGCTGATCCGTGCTGGTCGCTGAGGAAATACATCAACTTAGTGCTGTGGATCGCCGGATCGGCTTTTACAGTGGACGAAGCGGAGTCCAGCCCGGAGTCGTCACATGTGGTTGGCGCTCCTTCGTCGGATCCTCCGGGCGTGCCATTCTCGACTCCGCCGCCTCTGTTCACTCTAGCCCGGCCTCAGCTCACGCTAAGCCGGGGCTTCCGCTCACGCTAGACCAGCCTCAGCTCACGCTTTTTTTAACTTTAAACCGCATAAACACATTTCATTACACCAAATAATGTTCTTTTTAGCAGCATCATATGACCCCTTTAAGAGTTTCAACATTGTTAGCTTAGCAGCATGCTAACCCTAAAATAATTTTCAAGTCGACCCTGCAGTGCACTTAGGGTGTTCCAAATCAATCACATATGAGATTCCACTTTAGTTAGGATGTCGTTTAGTTAGTTATCTACCCATATTTCACTAGGTATAATCACCAATCACACAGTTGGCCTGACTTTTAAGTCCCTTGCTAATTTGTATTTGTTTGTTGTTCTCCTCTTCACCTATTCTTCCATTCCTGCTCTTTACCCATTTCCAATTCTCGTTTCCATCCCTCTCTAACTCCCAGTCACTTCCTCTCTGTCTCTTACTTTCCCTGTCTGGCTCCATCTCCAGAGATCTCTCTGCTTCTACATCTCTGTTTTGTGGCCCACCCCTACATGTTTATTTGCTTTCAGCCAGCCTGTTCTTCACACCATGCTAGGTGTGAAAAGGAGCCATTCGTTCGGTCCACGGCGCGATCAATACAGATGTGAGGATAAAAGCTCTTGAGAGGGAATGTTTGAAAACTGGCGAGCCCCGTTCGCGTGAGACAGCCGCATTTACACCAAGCCGAGTCTCCACAGGTAACTGTGACCTGTGAAGTTGGAACTTTAATAGGAATTTCATTTTCAATGGGTGATTCTAATAGATAACCGTAGCACAATTTTACCACAAAAACGCAAAAAGGAGGGAAAACAATACGCTAATACTGATAAACTGTTGAAATAGTGACTAAAATGTCAGCTCAACTAGTTGTTTCAAAATCCAGTGAAGTCAACTATCAAGTAAGTGTTTTAGAGGTCTACATAGACTAGAAAAGTCATACAAATAGTGCTCATGAAGTGAATGAAGGCTTGACTCACATTTGACTGCAGGTTTTACCATTAGCATGTTGCTAAGCTAACAATTCAATAACAATAATAAAAGCAAGTTACATTTCGAAAGCCTACAATCCCTTAAAATGATGTGTTGGGTTGATTGCACTGTAGGACACACACTTCAATATGTCCCGACCCAACTTCCTGTTGCAGTAGGTAACTTGGACCCATTTGCCCAAGCTGGTAGAACTTCATCTAGGTATAGAACTTATTGGTTTTAGTAGAAAACAAACAGATATTTGGATCATGGGAAGATAAAATTGTAAACATTGTTAAATACATACAAAATTTGGAACCTAGAAATGTTTTCACATGACGGTTGACAAGATCAGAAGAACTTCAAAGCACAAGGCCTGTTGTGATTGCACAAATTCTTTAATTAAAGGACCAAATTGTATATTTCAACAAGCAGTCAAATGACAAAAAGACAGAACTGCATATGTACCTATCATCGCTGCTACTTTCAGTGTGTTAGAGAAAAAAAA
>NW_015515740.1:0-650 GCF_001515645.1 Sinocyclocheilus grahami | reverse complement strand
CAAAATTTTGCGAACAATTTTGAATGTGGCCCAATTAACGGCGACTAACATCACACACATACTTATGCACAAACGTATCCCAACATGCACCTGTTACAGACGGACCATCTCAAATTGTGATCAACTGCATCTGCCAACTGGAGAAATTTCCCTACGTCTCACAAAGCAAAAGTAATTAATGACACTGAGAGAAATAATCCAAACATAATTAATACATAATTAATTCATAACTGAATTAATAATATAAATGCGAGTGCTATCACATTATCTTGTGTGGAATATTCAGCAATTGGTTTGATATTTCAGAGGTCAGTCTGGCTCATCTGAATTAAAATTAAGTTGATAAGCAAACCTAAAAAAATAATAATAATTTGAAAATTGCAATTTTTTACGTCTTTTTTATGTTTTGTTTGACAGTCCTCTCTTGATTGATGGCATCTTTTGGGATAGATCTGTATTGATCTGTATTCAGAGGTAGAAACCAGTGGTCTGAGGGTCAGGGGGAGGTGGGAGTGGCTCAGGAAGCGGGTGAGGACTGTTGCCGGGTGTGGCCACTGCATTGCCGTTGGGAACCAAACAACTTCCTGTGTAGGCCACACTAGCAGAGTTGAGTATAAAGCCTGTCTCCATCTGGAAACAAACAAACAAAA
>NW_015515739.1:3734-5198 GCF_001515645.1 Sinocyclocheilus grahami | reverse complement strand
TATTTTTTAACGTGACACCTCAGGACACTGATTGAATTGCCACTTCAATGTCCCATTTTGCAGGTGCTTTGCTGAACATTTAAATCTGAGCTCAACCAATCACAGTTGTGTATCAGCCGTTTTCCTCAATCATGTCGGATTTGAATGACAACTCTTTGAACATAAATTTCTTGAAAGAATCTGTGTTGAAGAGGCTCTGTGAGTCTCTTGACAAGGCCAACAATAAGGGATGGCGAAAACTGGGGGAGATTGTGAAAAGTGACAAGCGATTCAAAGTGAGGTAATAACTTTTTCTCTCTTTCTTTTAATGTAATGTATACTAATAAACTCACAGTCTTTTCCCTACTGTCTCCTTCCACTCACATGCACAGTCTCGATGATATGGACATGTGTTCTCTGAAGGCTTTGGAGGCGGATGGAAGTCCTTCCCGCAGTCTGCTCAAACTCATTGGAGATCAAGGATGTATGGTGGGTGAACTGGTGGAGTTTCTACAGATCGTGGGTCATACGGATGCCCTGCAGTGTCTGAAACCTCCAGGTACAGCAGCCTCAGTGTAAACATGGTACAGAAAGCGTGTATGTTTCAACAGTGCATCACATTATCTAATGTTGATTGTTTTGTAAATGCTCTGTTCTAAGTATTAATTCACAAATGTGAAAGCGAAACTGAAACATGACTGTGACACAGGCTTGGAGAAGTGATATTTCTCTTAGGCCCATGCAAAATGTGCACATTTTTTCCTGTACCAACTGTCAAAGAAAATATGAACTCTGTGTAATGGATTTAAAAATGCTAAAATGTATTAATATGAAAATATGTGCGGTTATCAATATTAAAATATTAATGTGCACAGCTCACACAAAAGTCACTTTAAAACCAGCCAGCTTTCTGCTAGCCAGTCTGGCGAGTTTGTGTGACCAATTTGTACTTTTTGCGAAAATCTGCATGTAAATTTTTCACACAAAATTGCTGATTTTTTGCCTGCTAGTAGAACAACAGTAAATATTTCTGCACCTTTACTTGTACTCTTTTTTTTGTAACTGAAAGCATTAGTGTAATACGCAACTTTCAAATGACGTGCATTCAAATTCTGCTGAAACGTCTGGCATAGATTATGTGCAGATATAGTCTTAAGTCTTTGCAGTCATAGGTTTAGTTGCTGTTTTCTGAATTGATCTCACAGGAATTCAAATCCTCGTCCAGCCGCAGTCGGTGGCTGTCATTGCTGGACACAACCTTCGTCTCAGTTGTTATGCTGTTGGTGCTTCACATGTGCAATTCCAGTGGTTTAAGAAAACGGAAGAGGTGTGTAGATGTATAACATTGCAAGCAAGCAACATAAATAACTGTCAGTCATTCACATGAATTACATAACTAAGGCAACCCTTCAGGTACATAACAGCTCCTCCCCAGACCTTGTGTTCAGTCCAGTCCGGCTCAAAGATGCAGGGTTTTACATCTGT
>NW_015515739.1:695-2854 GCF_001515645.1 Sinocyclocheilus grahami | reverse complement strand
AGAAAGAAACTCATACAGGTTTGGAACAACTTGAGGGAGAGTAAACGACAGAATTTTCATTTTTGGGTGAATTTTCATTTTAAGGCTGGAATACATTACACGACTTTAAAGATTTTAAAACACTATGCGTCATACACTTGCCGACTTTGCAAATGGTTACAGAGAAATCTGGTCATCATACACTAATCGACTGTGCATCACACACTCAAGTTGTTCGGAAATGCAGAAACGTGTTCCCTGTTGCTAAAAGACGCATGACATATAAAAACAATATGTGCTCTAAATTTGGCTTAAATCTTATCTTCCGATTATATGAAATCATAATTGTATAAAACCCAATATATGCATACTGGCTGCTACTTTTGGAAACTAGCATTGACTTGCGTTCAGACTGCAAATCTGTGCAAAATGCGTTTAGTGTATTCTAGCCCTTAGTTTTTACAGTATAAATCTAACATGCCATAACTGCAGGACAATCTAGTTCAGATCCCTAGAAATGTCAAATATTTCCTATCCAACTCTAGTGCAGAGACAATTTGTTCAATGATTTGTATGGCAATGTAATAATGCCGATAAAATATAATGTTATTGGTCAATTTACCAAAAAAAAGTGTGAGCTTGATGTCTTTAAAAAGTAAAATTCTTTTTTTATCTGTATTTACTCATTTTGTGGTCCAACCCTGTATTCTTCCTCAAGAAAATCCTTGCCATTCTGAAATGAAAGAGCCAAGAATATCTCGTGAAATTTCAGGAGCAATGGAGTGCTCTGAAGGTATTATCTAAGATGTAGTGGCACCCTTCTAACATCTACAGGCTTTTGACATCAACCCCTTTGTGGAATCTGAATCTACTTCACGTCGTACTAAATCATACTGTCACACCGATTAATGCATGCTGTAAAAACTAATGAACGTTCCAGGTTTAAAACAAGTATATGTGGGATGCATTTGATTACCACAAATAATGTGAATACATTTAGGTCAACATGATTTTCTGTGATAATTGACAGCATGCCGCAGTTGAGCTTGTTTTGAACCCGGAGCACCTTTAAAGTTTTTTCACCTACTCTCTTGACTGCTTCACTGATTGAGGTGGAGGAAGACTCTTTGATAGATCTGATCTGCATGACTGTTGCAAAAATGAGAACATTCCCATTCCAGTTGTAAAGTATGCAGTGTGAGAACAAAATGTTTTCGTTAAATGGTGGTAGGGGTTCACTGTGGCAGGATGGAGTTAGTTATCATACCTCAAAACTAGGTTTTTGGTCTTGAAACTGGTTTCCTCTTGTGATCTATAAGCATTCTTTTCTCTTCATTACTGTTATAATCATGTTCCTTTAAATACGCATGATCTAAAAACCTAATATATTTCTCTTTTATAGATGATTTTTTGAATATTGATAGGGGTAAGTTGTGTTCCCATCACATTTAGTCTTGAACATTTCTGACTTTAATTGCGACAGTGAATGATTATGATTTTTCCCATCAGATTACAGACTTGAGAAACCTTATGGTGAGTAGACCAAATAATTACTATGAATTAATGTAACTTGAACACAAATCAAGATGGCTAGAGTCTCATTTTTCACACTGAAAGTTGTTCTTCCTTTAGCTACAGACAAAGTGGCTCTTCTGATTGGTAACCTCACATATCGAAACCACCCACAGCTGAAAGCACCCATGGTTGACGTGTACGACCTCACCAATCTGCTGCGGCAACTCAACTTTAAAGTGGTGTCTCTGCTGGATCTAACCGAGTTCGAGATGAGGAACGCTGTGGAGGAGTTCTTGTCCCTGCTTCATAAGGGAGTGTATGGTACTGTGACTTCTATACAGTTTATGCTACTGCAGTCTCCTATGAACATTGTAATCGTAATTTGAAATTCAAGAAACTTTTTCCACTGTAAAGATCCTTTTGTGTGATGTAAAGGTCCCATGGAGGTTCTTCATGAAACCACAGATGCCAATAAAGAATCTTTATTTTTAAGAGTGTACCTGGTTAAACATTGACTTCAGATGTGATTAGGAAAGAATTAGTTATTTTCTCACCATTTACTCACCCTTGTGTCATTCCAAATCTGTTTAACTTGGTGACTTCTGTGGAGCACAAAAGGAGATCACGCTTCTCATTTCCATATAACAGAAGTATACAGTGACCAG
>NW_015515739.1:0-439 GCF_001515645.1 Sinocyclocheilus grahami | reverse complement strand
TGTGTATGCAACATAAAAATGTATTCAGCTTTTCGTAATGGTCTTGAGCAAAGACAGCGGACGAGCTACATGAAAATGCTTAATATTTATTTAAATACTTAATATTTATTTTGAATCATTTGTTTACACATTTCTAACTGGACTAAAACATGCAAGCCAGAAAAGATCTTGATATTGGTTACAATTGTTTTCTGTTCTTTTGCACTTTAATCAGTTTGAAACATTTGTTTACTCTATACATATTTATTATGCAATGCTTTATTTAAATGTTCAAGTTCTTTTTAAATGTAAATGTTCAAGTTCTTTTTTTAAGTTGTTGAACTTGTTTTTAATAGAATAACACTGAAGTTTGTTGATCTTTTCAGCCTGTTTTTGTAATTCAGTGCAATACCGTATACTGTGATAAATGTTTCAGCACTCATTGTGATACGTAAATTTG
>NW_015515738.1:0-5198 GCF_001515645.1 Sinocyclocheilus grahami | reverse complement strand
TACCTGGCAATAAAGCTCATTCTGATTCTGATTCTGATTCTAAATCAGATATTCAAATAGGTTAAATAGAAAATTGCTTACCTCAATGTCACTGAAAGTTTTTCCTTTGGCCCAATTGGTGTCCGGTAATTTATAGACATCCCTGTGATGTCAGGTCCAATAATTGACAGCAGGTCCTCCATTTGCTCTGCACTCATTCTGAAGTACTGCAGGTGCTTTTCCGGGCTTATTCACAGCTCCTGAACAAGGTGGTGGTAAGCGCCAAATTGTGTCCTTTTTTCATTTAGAGGGTGTACCCAAATGCGATTGACACTTTTGGGTTTTTTTTGTATTCTTCGACGTAAAAGTAGCAGTACAGTAGTTTTTTTGTTGTCAGACAAAATTTTATCTGTTTGGGAAGAACAGGAAAAACAGTGTATTCATACAAAAACCTTAATATGTTACATAAGTTAATTATACACCCACATTTATGTCGGATGCATTTTTCCTGGCAACTAGGGAATACACAGCCCTGTATATATTTATATCTAGGACTATACAAACATTCAATGGCCACACCATGTTATTCTCTATAATTTTCTTTATTTTCATCAGATCAGATTATTATTTTGTATATTGTGCATTATTTAGAAGTGAATATTCTTTATTACCATTCAATTAAAAATATTTAAAAATAGATATTATAAACTGAAACCTAAACTAAAATACAGTACATTTGTTTCATTGAAATAAAAACTTCACAAGGTGTTTGGTAGACTTATCGTCAAAACATACCTAACCAGCATATGCTGGTTTTTTCAACAGGGCTGTCATCATTTTATTTACCCTCATGTTGCTTCAAATCTGAATGACTTACTTTCTTTTAAGTTGTGCAAAAGAAAGTATTTTAAAGACTGTTGGTAACAAAGCTGATTTGGTTACCAATGACTTTGATTGTATGAACAAAAAATACTAAGATGTTTCACAAATTATCTTCTTTTATGTTCCATAGATCAGCGGTTTTCAACTCCAGTCCGCGACGCCCCACGCTCTGCATATTTTGCATGTTTCTCTTATCTTACGCACCTGATTCAGATAACCAACTCGTTAGAAGAGAGCTACGAGAATGAACTGTATTCCAATTGACATGGTCCCTACACAGTGTTCACTTCTCCCTACTCCCTGAGCAGGGGAAATCTATTGAAGTTTATTTCACTTCGGAACATTAATTCATGGATTTGCGCTGCGCTGCTCCCTGCAGCGTCTTCACACACAGACGAAACTTACTAGAGAAGTGTGACATAATATACCTCTGTAAATAAAGACAATTTAAATTCTCGTCTCGCACACTTTAATGCCCTTTGAATGGAATAAATACGCTCGCTTCAAACTGGAATCATGGCGGAATATCCGGTGATGTCCACTTTGCAGGGCACTTACAGTCAAATAGGGCGAGGACTGGAGTTGAAAACCGCTGCCATAGTTTATGTTAGGTCGTTGTAGCCTAAAAGTCTGTGAAATATATTTTATGTTGAATCAAATAAAATATTTCTTTCTAAAGCTACTATTTGTAATATCTACTTGATGCTTTCTCATTTAACACAATAATAGCTTTAACTTATCTTTTGTGAACCAAATGTATTTTGTAATTAATTTAATTAATTAATTAATGAACACATCATGTAATTAATCAACTGACAGCCCTAATATATATATATATATATATATATACACAGTAGGTGGCCAACCAAAATGACTACTTCCGCCGCATGTACCGCTGCCGCGGGGCCACAGCGTTGACTGCAAGTCAGTCGCGTGTTGAAGTTGTTCACAAAACTACAGGCAGGTGGCACAAAGGGACAAGATTCCTTAAAAATCTGAAAATTTATTTTTAGAAAGTTAATTTGAAAATGTGTGATAGTCGTAGGCTGCAGTCTAACACATCAAAAATTTTAAAATAAAAAATTTACATTTACATAAAGGCTCTTAATGCATGTTATGGTTATTAAACATTATGAAAACCATTAAAACTACACAATTTCCTTATGTTGAATTAAGGGGCTGTCATTTCTATCTAAGTTTCTGAATGAAAAATCCTGACCTTGGTTGTTGGTCCTCTCTGTACAAGGCTGCACGTTCATGAGACTTTATTTGTGTCACAATTTACTCTGACTCACACCATAAAAAACAGAAATAATACGTTCAAATCAAGATTAATAGGCTAAAACTGCGACATGAAAAACGCCCAGAAATCGTACAAAAAGTAGAATATTAACTTGGAATGTTTAGATTACATTTAAGGAGGTGTGCATTAGCCTATGCCATAAAAAAATAAAACGATTGAAAATGTGGCTTATTGATGAGTGTTATAGGCTAGGCCTTGTTCTAACACATATTTTGGCACTCACATTAATGCCACAAATTATGAAAGGCTTGAAACTTACATTTAATAATTCGCTGATGTATTTCAGCAGGACACACATAATTATTCGTTATCTGGCCTTTTTTAACACATTTATTCCCGTAAACAGAGCCCATGACATGCCGAAAATTATGTCCCTGAATAAAGAAATTGATCACTTTTTATCGTTCCTTTGTATTAGTTAAAACGTGTTTAAATAATAATTCAACATTTGTTTAAATAAAAATAATACTGATAATAATACGGTTTAGCATACAGAGTTTGGGCGTGCGAGAGATTGGGGGAATCTGTAAAATGAAAATAATAATTAAAAAAATTATTTAGACAACAAAATACAACTTAAGAATGTTCTCATTTAATTAGAAAACAACCCCTGATTCACAACATTCATTTCCAAATTCATAAATCTGGTATAGACCTGCACGGGCCTCAAACTTAGGCCCTATAGCAGCCCTTAGCCGACAGCTTAACAGTATCCTCGGCCCAAGTCCGACTGGAGCCCGTGTCTTTCTTCTCTCTCTCTCTCGTATCCTAATTACACAGCTGCTGTTGCAGCCATAACAAAGGTCAGTTTTGTTTTTAATTGCAAAGTTATACAGTGGTGTGAAAAAGTGTCCTGATTTCTTATTTTTTTGCATGTTTGTCACACTTTAATGTTTCAGATCGGCTGCTTTGCAGCTTCAGGACCTGGACAACTTGCCATAATTAATGGAACCATGAATTCTGCACTCTATCAGAAAATCCTGAAGGAAAATGTCCGGCGTCAGTTTGTGACCTCAAGCTCAAGTGCACTGGGTTTACACGTAGGGCCAGGCAGGTTTGGACAGCTTTTTTCCCTTAATAAAATAAATAATCATTTAAAAACTGCATTTTGCATTTACTTGCATTATCTTTGTGTAATATTAAAATTTGTTTGATGATCTGAATCTTTTAAGTGTGACAAATATGCAAACAATTTAAAAAACAGAAAGGGGGCCAACACTTTTTCACACCACTGTATTTGTTATTGTTTCATAATTCATTTAGAAAAATGTTTGGAACAATTTTGTTTGTTAAATTCAAGTTGTTGTTTTTTTTTAAGTGACGACCAAGCGGATAGCAGCAGACAGTTGAGTTGATCAGGAGAGACAAAGAAACTGGCCAAAAGAGACGAGTGTCTGCCAGAGACAAAAACATTTGTTCTTAATTTATATGCTGCTTTGTACTATTTTCAATTATGCACTGTTTTAATTGTACATGGCAACGCTGTAAAAATATATTGAAGTAATAAGAACTGTCCCGAGACATCATGTAGGCCTAATCATTCTTAGTTTAATTATTGGGCAATTCCAGTGTTAAGGATATGACATTCGCAATCAAAACCTGAAATATAAATTCTTACAGAATGTATTCATTACCAATATATTGAACCAGCTCTTTATGTTTTTCTAAATCCCAAATAGAGTCCAGACATCAGAAAAGTATCCGTCTATGAATGTGTTTTATAGGCTATTTTGGATGTGGGAAATACACATTTCACAAATACGGATTTGATAAAACAAAGACCCGAGTTTTTGGGAGACAATATATTTTGTAGACTTTCTGTGATTTACAATGCACAAACCAGAAGCAACAATATCTGCCGAATGGAGAACGGTTGACCATTCACAAAACATAAAATATACATTTTATTTAAATTTAAATTTTTGTGTTTCAGAGGAAAAAGCAATGTTAAGGATGTGACATCTCTCCTTTATGGACCGTTCTGAAAGCAGAATTTATGCAAACGTGTATAAATGCTTTAAAAACTTTAACAGAGATGCCTAGTAGCCTATTGGCCTTCATTCAAATAATATAATCAGGGATTATTTGATTTAGTTTTGAATTGGTTCCTTTAAAAGTAAAAATTTTTCTCTTGTATGTGAGGTACCCCAGTTTTTCGTTATTTCATTATCAGGAAAAAATTCAAGTGATCACGAGGGTGCCTCCCTGTCATGCATGCGCATTAAAGGATTAGTTCACCCAAAAATGAAAATTAGGCTGCGTTTTACTCACCCCCGATGCATCCTAGGTGTAAATGACTTTCCTCTTTCAGACGAATCCAGTCAAGAGTTATATTAAAAATTGGGGTGAACAAAGGCCTCCTGCAGAGAATCAATGCGTTTTTGTATGCGCAACGCTGACCTCATACGTCATCCTCCCGGAACTGCTTCTGTGTACAACTGCTGGCGTTAGCTAGATTAAAGTGGTTATTACGTTGTGAATATGGATACCTGTCTCACAAAAATGCATCGATTCGCTACAGGAGGCCTTTGTTCACCCCCCGGAGCTGTGTGAGACACTTTTTTTATGGAAGGGTGCTTTTTATTTCAGGTCTTTGGGACTGAAGCACTGCAACAGCCGCTGGGTACAACGATAGAGCTTGAAAGATCAAAGACAATTTTTTATATAACTCCGACTGGATTCGTCTGAAAGAAGAAAGTCATATACACCTAGGATGTATCGGGGGTGAGTAAAACGCAGCCTAATTTTAATTTTTGGATGAACTAACCCTTTAATACTTTTCCGCACAAACACTTAAATATGAATAGTAGGGTTGGGAATCTATGGGTATCTCACGATTCGATTCGATTACGATTCAGAAGCCCACGATTCGATTACAATTAACGATGCATCACAATGTTGTACCATCTATGTAAAATTCTACTTTTTAAACAACCACAGAACTCAAGGGTGAAGTAAAAAAAGATATTTCACACTATTACTTTATTAACAAGTTAAGTCAAGTCACCTTTATTTATATAGCGCTTTTAACAAT
>NW_015515737.1:18857-20386 GCF_001515645.1 Sinocyclocheilus grahami | reverse complement strand
CAGAAGCCTGGGGAGGCAGCCCACTCCTAAACCCATCCAGCTTAACACAAGAAGGAACATTTCTCCATTACCACTCTAGGTCACTGAAACAACCTGGGAGAGAAGCTCGCAAGCAGAGCATTCAATACATCCACGCCCAGCGAGGTTCCCTACACACAATATCATGCATATTAGAGAGGCACAACTCAGCTAAATATAGCTCCGCCAGTGATCTTGCATGCTCTGAGCTAAAAACAATTCAGTGCTCACACTTCATCGTTATGGCCACACAATCATTATCCATGGCAAAAGCATTATCCGCGGCATCAGGCAACCTGATGTAAAGGGTATGCGTACACTGCAGATCAAAGCAGATCACCGCGAGCTGAGATAAAACCGTGCCATGGCAATGGCCAGAGACACAAACGCTTTGCCCCGCATCCCTCGGGAATAGGAACAAGCACGAGTGGAGCGTTATCATTGTGACTCATCACAATGAGCGCGTAGATGCCGAGACAAGACACAAAAGCTAGAATATGCCCTTAAGTGTTAGAATCCAAAAATGGAGGCGCACGTTCCTTAAAGCGCTGCTCGACCAGGATGACGCTTCACACATGTGAACAAACAGACGGCTCCGAAGACAACACAAGTTGGTGATGTATTCAGCAGGTGCCCTTTTATACTTTCGGGTACCCGCCTATGATGTCACAGGCCACATGGACCAATAGGATTGGAGTTGTTTTACACATGCTTCAGACATGCTGGCAGCATTCCCCAAAGTGTCCTCCTGGATGCAGCATTGAGTGTAGGCAGACAACTAGTTCATGTCAGTGGAAATAAACATTAAAGGGACAGTTTACCAATAAAGTAAAATTGTCATCATTTACTCAACCTCATCTTCTGTGTAACACAAAATAAGACATTCTGAAGATGTTCTAAAGAATAGTTGTTTGGAATGAAACATGAATGAAGGGGTGAAATATTAATTTTACAATTGTTACATAGCTTAATTTCATTGCTCTTTGATGTTTCTAGGATATCAAAATGATTAATGAAGGGAGGCAGCCCATGTACCAGGAGGACATCGACAGGACAATCCTGAACTTACTGGAGCAGCTGAAATCTCTGGATCGAGATGCAGCCGAAGCCTCTCGTTTGCAGCACCCTCATTCTGAGATGATTGAGAAGGAGTGAGTACAAACCTCGTAACTCTGTCTATATAGCCTTTCAAATAAAATATCCAATTGCATCTCATGCCTTAATCCATGCAAGCAGAATTATATGCTGTGAATAAGGTTTTGTGGATGACTCATGTTTTCTCCTCAATGGAAAAGTATTAAACAGCTGCGAAAGCGTGTGATGAAGCTCCATGAGGAACATGATCGCATTTACCATTTCGCAAGATCGAAGAAGTTTCCCACCATCACCCGGGGAAAGATGGTTGCTGAGAAACTGGTGTGTATCTAAACATACCTCTCTTTCTTTCTTTCCTTTGAATATTCGGTTGCAAATGCAAATGATTCATGTAGTGATGGTGAAGTGAAGCGTTC
>NW_015515737.1:16939-17701 GCF_001515645.1 Sinocyclocheilus grahami | reverse complement strand
GTAACCTATTACATTTCCAAAGTAACCTTCCCAACACTGGCTGTAGCTACGCCGTAAACTGTGTGTAGCTCGCGTAGCCTATGGCATAGCCTGACGTGCACCTCTCAAAAAATTTAACAGCACAAGAATTAACCGCAAGCGATTGGTCTCCTAGAACCCCTCCCTCCGTAAGTATTTGAGTATTTTGTGTTTTTTTGCAATTTAATATACTTTTATGTTACACCTTCTTATTAAAATAAAAACAGAGCAAAGACCAAGTGTCTTATTATTTATTATACCACATAGCATTATATATCTCTAAATTGTCCACGACAAACAATATTGTTCCGCCGTAGTACAAATCCTTGTGGGGACTGAAATAGTGCCATCTTCTCCTTTTCCATTGTCATCTAATTTTTTGTAGTTTTAAATAAATTAACTGTTCTTAAATATTTATTTACTGCCGTCACGGATGATGATTGAGATTTTCCTGGCCTGCTTCCTGGAAGGGAGAATGACAAAAGACTTGCAGTACTACAGGACCTGGCAGGGAAGTGGGCACCTTAGGGACATACCCGTCTCGGGTAAAGGAACACCCTAACCATGCCCAGGGGAAACTCCAGGCACAACACTCCGAGTACCTGAAGATCCCCTATCCTCATCAGCTTGTCAGGGATATATTCAAGGGGGTCGAAAGAGCATTGCACAAAGCCTCCAGAACCACCAGCAAGTTCCAAGAGGGCACCTTGGTGTGCTGTACCGGCCTCAGCCTCCGAGGACCAC
>NW_015515737.1:0-318 GCF_001515645.1 Sinocyclocheilus grahami | reverse complement strand
GGCTGGACACAGCTATCCTCAAATAGCATTTCCCTCAGATAAGGCCGAAGTTTGCAAAGACTTCAGCGCTTACCCGAGAGAGCTTGTGCCAAGGGGAACCCAACCTAGTCATAGACTCCAGGCTAGAACAAAGCTGCCCTCAGACTGCTATATCCCAGAGCAAAGCAAGCTTGAGCATAACAATCGACAGACAGCTACACTCTAAGCAGAGTAACAATCTACTCAGCCCAAACCTACTAAGCGGGATTCAGAGGGACCGCCCACTTAAAAATGCCCAGAAGCCTGGGGAGGCAGCCCACTCCTAAACCCATCCAGCTT
>NW_015515736.1:3390-5199 GCF_001515645.1 Sinocyclocheilus grahami | reverse complement strand
TAGATGGCGGATTGTAAGTATTGTGTCTAAAATGTAAGTTACACAATATTAATTTCTTGTTTATTGAACTGCTGTATAAAACAATATCACACTCGCACGCGATCTATCCAGTGTACATAGGCCTACAGACTCTACAATTACACTTTTGCTCGTGTGATATGGATATTCTTATTTCAATTGTGTAGACACTTATATTTAATAATCACACCAAAACATACAAGTGATATTTCAATTTGCGTGTCCAAATTTCCCTTAGCGATAAAAGCAAGTCCACGGTTATTTTTATTTATTGTACGGACTTTGGAGAGAAAGTTGATAGTCAAAGCCTTCTGATTAGGCGCGTTTCCATTACCCTTCGAATTGCGCAAATTTAAATTGCGAATTGAAAATACACCTACGGTATAGAAACGCGTCAATTTCGCAAAAACCGCCCATGTATCGCATGATTGATGCAGACTCGACCTTTATGTGTTGTGCAGCACTCCCTGCATTATTCCAGTAATTTAGTGTTCATGCTTCTGAGTCACTTCCGTAGGATTACAGTTCAAAAAGACATTCAACCAAACCTGCACATTCCCACATTTACAGGTCTGACAGACAGGTAAGTCAGCACCACAGTCTGTGACACATCAACTGTCTGCACCTCTTCTCTTCAGCCTGCTCCTCAGGCTTGACTGCGTTACCGGGGAGGCCAGGCAATATATGTGTGATTAATTCACTTTAGGAAAATGTTTGTGGACTAGTCATTTTGCTGTTCTCTTTTTTCATATCACTCTTCGCCTTTTCTTCAGGGCGGCACAAGCCGAGGCTGTAGTCAGGGATTTTTTGGGGGGTTTGAAAGCGTACCATACAGGCCACAGCAAGCCTTTTAGGTCACACACACAATGTATGCACAAATACACACGCAGACATTCCTCGCTTCTGAGAAAATTGCTTTGAGTGATCCTACAGATCCTGTTTGGCAAGGGAATGGAGGGAGGGAAGGGGTGGATGAAGGAGCGACAGATGGAGGAAAAAATGAGGAGAGATGTACTGATAGACAGCATGTTCCTTGTGAACTACTTTTAAGGGGTTTATTTGCATGTTGAATCAGGTTTTTTAACTGTTACGGTTCAGCTTTGTTTTACCATGGAAATAATCTGCATATGCCGTTAGTTATTTTGAGAATCTAATGAGGAAATAATGGGAAAAAATAAACCTGAGGAAATGCATATACAAGGTTCACCCTTTGCTTGTGAATTAGGCTATGGCACCATTTTGCTATAATTTGTGAAGTATAGGCCTATTTTCATTTGAATAAGTGTTTATTAATTAGGAAATGGAATTTGAAGTAGATTACATGGATATAGACATGGAATAAAGTTCAGAGAGCATATAAAAATCTGAAAGAGAAATCAGGATATAAACTTTGAACACAGATTAGCTATAGGTCTAATATTCTACCCTACGACTAAATTATTACGTTTATGCAAATATCAGTTCAGGTAATTGCATAGGAATTATAATTCATTATTGTATTGTCATAATTCATTAAGGATAAAAAAAAATAATAATAATAATTCATTAAGGATGTAGAAAATAAAAGTCTAGTTTTTCCTCTAGTCTTTCTTTTTTCTCCTTTGTTATTATTTATTAATTATGTAAGACTGCATATTAAAACCAGCAGTAAAATGTCATTATTAAAAAAGAACATTACAAATAATATAAAAAAAATTAAATGCACAATAAATTGTTTGATGATGAAAGAGTGCAATCTAAATAAAAAATAATACATGAACAAACACAGGTTTCTTATTCTATCATGTTGGG
>NW_015515736.1:0-2503 GCF_001515645.1 Sinocyclocheilus grahami | reverse complement strand
TGCGGGAAAGATTCTGCCCTACTGTTCTTTTCACTGTTATTTTCATATCTTAATGAAATGAAGTCTAAGCAATACTGGCTGTTTCGGTCTTTCATAATTGAGCGTCTGGAGATTCATGTTAACAAGATGTCTAGGTAAAAGAACATGAAATACAACTAACACTATTTAGTTGTCACTGTGAAATGAAAAAGCTTGAACAATTATACTTAACAGCACCAAGCACATAAATAAATTAAACCTCCCACTTAGGTAACCTGTCGTTGTACCCTATAATGCAAAGATTGATTTAGATAGACTCCAATGTGTTCTTGTCTTTGTGTTTACAGTTCAGGCCTCCCACAGCTCTTCACATGTCATTATCTGTTGTTTCATAAGTGATGTTTTCAGTAGAGGCGGAAAGTATTTCAAAATAATCTTTTATTTACCCTTTCACGTGATATTTAACATTTCTCGTTCGTTTTTAGCTACCCATTGTTCACTTTATCTGTATAATTACAGTAACTGGCTTTGTAAAATTGCATGTAATTGGTGGTTATTTTGGGTGTGGTGATTTGTTCAGTCAGTGTGTCAATGTCGTTTTGGGCATTTGCGTTGTGTCAATAATCAGGCTTTTTGAGTCACTTTCAAACCTCCTGTACAACAGCCTTATCACTTTGCATCTGTATTTCCTTGACACACAATAAAAATATAAATGGACATAATATTGTAAATAAAACAAGCAATTTAAGCAATTTATCTAAAGCAATATGTCTCCAGCAGGCAGAAAATGTTGTAATGTTTATTGATGATTTTAAACGTTTGGTAAAGGCCACTGAAGAAATACTGTTGATTATGTTAGTTTTTTTTTTTTAATTAAATATTTTTAAATATATATTTCAAGTTTTTATTATTACATTTTAAAATACTTATTTATAAAATAAAAAATTATATATTACACTTCATGTTTTATTACATTAAATAAAAAATGAAACATATTAAAACGTAGTTAACACCATTAGTTTACACCATTGTGTAAAAATGTTATATTTTAAATTCAGAAATACATGAGACCATAGCGTTTTACCAGACATATTTCGGTAAATGTTTGAGCTTTCAGTCTGTGATTTGACACTGAACTGCAAACATGTATCATGGTATTTACATAGAGGTTCTCTAAAACACCACCTGTAAAAATCGTAATCATTGGTTTAAAAAAATGATTGTAAACAGTACATTATCATTAGTGCATTTATTTCTTTAGGACATCTGTTATTATGCTTGGATCATTACCTATCATGTAGCAAATTCTAAACAGCTTTTCTCTCAGATGTTCTCAAATTTTTATCCTCCCATCATGCATTGCGTAGTGCCTCCCATTCAATGTTTGTTTATGTTTTATTTATATATATATATATATATATATATATATTTCTTTTTACCTTTTACAAGCAATATTCTATCATGATTCACTGAGCTGCACATTTATTTCTAAAGCACAGCGGTTTGCATATAGTGGCACATTCTTCTGCATTTTTATCCAGTGACCTATATATCTATTTTATGTGTGAGAAAAAAAACCTGTCTTGGAATTGGTGCAGAATAGACTGGGCTTCAGAGATCTATGTCACCCAGTTCAGCAGCATTCAACGGAGCAGGAAGAAAACAGCTTATTTTAGCATCTTCCTGCTGTGCGTCAGACTGCTAACCTATTAGTGGAGCGGCTGAGCCGCCTGCAGACACATGTGGGTGAGACGCGCGGCAAAACTAAACTATTTAGTCTGAAGATTCCTTTCCTGTTTTCCTACGCGTCAAGTTTAAGTACCGGTTTAAGCGTGCGGTTTGGGGAAAAACAGAGCTGTCGCTGTGTGCCTGAGAGTATGAAAATCACTTTTCATTTTACTGTACGTTCCCAGAGAGAGTTAAAATGAGCAGGTTATCTGTTTTGTAAAACCAGCAAATATTATGTTTGAAAACTGCTTCGTAGGAGTAAGTTCAAAATGTCAAGGCTGATTTCACAAGACTATAACCGCCAGGTTAAATGTTAAGCAACATCAGCCAGTCTCTGAATTAAAAGGAAGAGTGACAAACCTGCCATTTCAAACAAATACAACAACAGGCTCATTTCATTTTGGTCTGGCCTTGATCCAGAACCTTCTGTATTTCACACCGAGCTGCCTGAAGTCAGAGTATGTGTGGAAACAAAAAAGTTCTGTAGGGAAAATTTCTCACTCTCCTGTGATTGAACCAACATGAAATGCAAAGACAACATGATGCTTGTATGTATATTTTTATACAGTATTATTCAAAGGTTTGGGGTTTGTTACATGTTTACAACAAATGCTGTTTTTTTAACATTCTATTAATCAAAGAATACTGGAAAGGAATATTATGTATGTGAATATTTCAACATTGATAATAATAGGACATTTTTCTTGAGTAGCAAATGAGCATATTAAACATTTTGAGCAGTAGTTTTGTCTTTATGATAGACTGAACTGTTATATTGCTAGAAAGATAACTTAAA
>NW_015515735.1:4877-5199 GCF_001515645.1 Sinocyclocheilus grahami | reverse complement strand
TATAGACGGATGGACACCCGTGGAATCATCTAAGCTAAAGAAGGCCTGTATTAATAAATGCAGGCTTCGAATCGGTCAGAAAAAGAAGCAAGAAACTTCTCAAGAGTCCTTTATTTTTTGTGACGAACAATCTTCAGGCAAAAATGACCCTTCCTATATGTAACTGCTGATCCCAAAAATGTCCATTCACAGACAAATGCTATTATTATAAATGAAATGAAAATGAAACACAATGAAAGCTACCGGTCGGTGTCTTGGACATGAACGATTCAGTCTGGAATCGTTTAAAGGGGTCATATGATGTTGCTAAAAAGAACATTAT
>NW_015515735.1:2127-3369 GCF_001515645.1 Sinocyclocheilus grahami | reverse complement strand
TTTTTTCCTCTGCTGGTTCCTTGAAATGATCTGTTTTATCAATCAGCATCACACTAAACTGAGAATAGTGTCATTCCTTGTGCATGACTGAGAGAAAAATTGAGATTTTAGATATTTATAAGCATCCCACAAAGTTTTATTACTCCGCTCTTTTGTATTGCATTTGTAATTTTTACCCAAGTGATATCATGTAGACCAAACAGCATATAAAATTACTTCCAGAGATTAGGTTATTCGGTATAAACAACCAGACAATTAACAACTTCAGTGTTCATTCTCGATATTTCAGAATTTCTTACAGTGAGTGTGTAGTGAAAACGTCACTCAAGGGCTCACACATTTACAATATTTAATGGAATTCTTTGGATGGCATCAGTAAAGGAGACTTTAAAACATTGGATGGCTCAGTAAGTCTGATCACTTCTTACAATCAAGTATTATGTTTCTTATTATAAAAAACTGGCATTTGGTAGGTATATCACATTGTCCACAAGGGTTTCATGTAAAGAAAAAAAAATGACATTAGCATTTATTATGGTTATGAAAGATCAGTCTTTTCGTAATGGTTGGGAAGTCTTCACCTGACCGGTTTTAAGAGTGTCTTGTTTTGTACCTACACACTTATGCTGAACTTGCCCTTATTTTAGCACTTCTACAAACCTGATGTTTATTTTCAAGTGTGTAAATGCTCCATCATCCTGATGTGTCTTAAGTGGTCTTATTTGTCATTTTCTGATGTGTTACAATAAAATCAATGACCAAATGTTGTCCCTGATCTGTTTTTGCCTTTGAATCAATTGCTGTAATTACTCCACTTTTTTGGCATCTTATATTATAAGGTAGGAGTCTTTTAGTGACTGCTTCTTAATTCAGTGTATTTTTTTATTTTAATTTTGCTTTTACTAGTCTGCGTCAATGATTTGGTGGCATTACTTTGAGGTGGTTGTATGGTCTTTTCAAATTATGCTTTTTAATGTAATCACAAAATGAATTTATTTGAATAGGTCATGGTAGCAGTAGCAAAAATAAACCCACTAAAAGAAAAGGCATTTAAATAAGTATTATAAAGAAGATCTAAATTTAAACCAACCCAAACAAAGGCAAAGGAATCTCTGGGGGAATTTTTAAATCAAGTAACAAAAACTAACAACAAAAGCAATGATAAATGGATTGCATTTGAAGATTTTGCATGGCAGTCAATCAGAATAAACTTTAATGGAAAGAGAAGTAGCATATTTTGAG
>NW_015515735.1:0-923 GCF_001515645.1 Sinocyclocheilus grahami | reverse complement strand
CACTAAAGAATTATGTTACTATTTTTCAGTGAAAAACGTTGTGGGCGTGATTGCACGATATATGGCGGCACTGCAAGAGTTTCGACGTAGCGTATCCATGAAAGTGGCTTTTGATAGAGTTGGCGTTGACCGCAATACCATTTCGAGAACAGCAGCCATTGCAGAACTGAGCTTGGCGGCTCCTGAAGTCTTCCACGCTCTGCCTCCATGGGACGAGAAGGAGGAAACATTGGCCCACTATGCAGTCAGATGCCGACAGGCCATGGATGACAGCATCAAAGCCAAGATTAAAAGCATGAAAGCAAAGGGGGAGCTTCTACCAATCGTCAGCAAATAAAACATTTACCTTATCTGATTTACAGTGGACATGTGACCACTCTAAAAGAACACTTGTATTTCTCGTCACATTTCGGCCTTGATCTCTTTTGTCCTCAGCCATAATCCATCACAAAGTGAGCGATGTATGACAGCACATTTTTTGGAAACTTTCAATCAGTTGTTGTGTTCTTCTTGGCCAATTTGGCTTTTTAATTAAATCAAATAATTGTTATGTATGCCTTGTATCAGTATCATTTTCCTGACCAGTATTTATTTCAGTGTTAAACATTAGGTAAATAGGTAATACTGATATTAATAACTGTACGATTGCATGCTCACTACCATCACAAACTACAGTGTATGTTTGTACTTTTTGACACGACACCTCTTCCTCTCTGAATACCAGATTTGTGTCATGTAATAAGATTGCCAAGGTGCAGACTGTGAAAAATAAGTGCGTAATGATGTTACACTACATAGTATGAACCAGTGGGTTCAATGACTGTTACTGTGAGTAATAAACAGAATATCGCAATATTGAGATGCTTCTGTATTTTATTGGAAACATTATTTTGCCATTATTTTAACAATTAATAACTCAGTCG
>NW_015515734.1:3252-5199 GCF_001515645.1 Sinocyclocheilus grahami | reverse complement strand
TGGTGGTGATTGAACGGAAGTCCATGGACAGGATTCGTGACAGCGGAGCACCAAACCACCATCATTTTAGAAATATGACTGTTGTTGTACCACTGAAAGTGTTTTCAATAGTTTTTTTTTTTTTAGGAAAGAACGTAGTTGTTTAAACTTCAAATATGCCGTTTATTAATAAAGATAGTGCTTGTACTTTTAACTGAATTATTTAGCAACTTGTTTATTATATATTATTGTTCAATAAATAATATTTTATATAAAAAGTAGTATTTAATAATAGTATTTGGTATTGAGAAGCAGTCTGCATTAGATGGCGACAAGCGATTGTTTTATGAGTGAGTTAGAAGCAAAGACTTTGAAAGGCAATGAAACAAGGTTGTAAACAAGTACATTATTTTACTTCCAACACCTTGTTTGTAACCAACAAATGCATGGGATATCCCCTTAACAGTTGAAAGGATACTATGATAAAGATATCGCTTTTCTCAGCAGACATTAAAATTATCTTTTAATTATGATTATGAGAATAACCTAAGAATGAACACTGTATCAGATGCAGATAATCACACTAGATCAGTCCATCTCTTTCTCATAATAATCTATAATACAGTAAGCTTTTAACTTCAATGAAGCAACTCAGTGTTCCTTTATTACTAGTTCTAAAATTACATTTTCAAATTATAGGCTAACGGAGGCTTGTTGAGATTTGAGTCCGTGGCGGAAGGAATTTCCTCACTCAAAATGGTTTAAGACAATCCACTCCAGAGATTTCTACATTACCAGTTTTCCATACTACCAGTTTTCCATGGTTCCATAGAAGAAAGTCATACAGGTTTGGAATAACATAAGTAAATAAAGGATGTTAATTTTTGAGTGCACTGTGCATTTAAGAATCCTGACCAGAAAACAATATTGCTTCAACCAATAGCATGTGCTTGGAGTGGAACTAACCATTTATTGACCCTATCTGGGGTCCACCCTATTTGAAACCGTATTTTTGCACTATGGTTTGGTGATGTGAAGAAATGACACTCTTCATTTTTTAAGAAAGAAAATATTAATCACAACACAGTCATAGGCTTAGTTGTGGATCCTTTTTCAATTTTTTAATTTCTTAAAATATATAATGTTTACAAAAGGCAAAATAAAGGTTGAAATTTGAAACAGAAGTTGAAGTTTAGGGGTTCAGGACAAATCCTAACAAGAAAGGAGAAGAGAGCCCAATAATTGTTCTAATAAAACATGCAGAGCACTTGAGGAAGAAAAATGTTAAAAAAAAAAAAATTAATAAAAAAACTAACATGAATAATCTATAGCCTAATTAATAAAGACCACATATACATTTTTCTGAGGATCCTCACAATATCTGAAAACCAGGGCTCTCTGCTCTGAGCATGTGGCTTTGTTTTTTAAGTGTGTGTGGCTGAATCCATTCAGCTGTCAGTATGAGACAGCAGCACTAGAGTCACTCCACTCTGAATGTGCCACTCGGTGCAGACGGGCGATTCCTCATCTCTCTTTCTCTATTCAGTATGGCAAAATAACATTGTGAAGGCGGCGATATCAGCATCTGCGCTTATGGGAGCCTTACAGCCAAGTTTAGTTTCCACTTGAGTTCAACACTCTAGATCCACGCTTGTAAGTGCGTATTGGAAAATGAAAGTGAAGCGATCAGAGATGTGGAGAGCCGCTGTCTTGCTGCTGTTAACCGGCTGCGTGTGCGCGAGTGTGCCCGAGGAGCCCGCGGACAGAGCGGCTCCATCTGACGGCTATTGCAACTGGATAACGCGGGCTCAGCCTCACGGAGCTGGAGGCAGGAGGGAGGGCTTCAGTGAGTTCAGACTGCGAGTGGAAGGAGACCCGGAGCATTATCAACCCGGCAGCACTTACCGAGGTACATCACTATTTCAGATGTTGTCAGGACCACCGGCGCGGACAGAGACACTTCACAGT
>NW_015515734.1:1996-3033 GCF_001515645.1 Sinocyclocheilus grahami | reverse complement strand
TTTTTTTTTTTTTTTTACATTAAGCAAGGGGTAATCCAAAACAGTAGATTTTTATAGCTGAACTGTTATCATGACAATGATGTATTTTATCAGCATCAATTCAGGGCAAGTTGTCACATGTTGAATTTTATTTTAATTTGTGAACTACAGTGTCTGTTATCAAAGACTGTCAATTTTTGTAATTTTCCTTTTCAATTTTTGCAGTTCTATAAATTCTTCAGTTTAAATGCTGCTGAAAGCTCCCAAATAACTTACTATTTAAATACGTTTAATACAAATATGCCATAGATGGTTGGATTTATGTTAGATAAGGTCATATTACAAAATAACTGAATGACTGAATGAATAAACAAAGTGAATCCATCTAAATTTGACTACTGCAGCATACAAGCAGTGCTCACCTTGCTCCGGCATCAGCTGTTTCCTTCTCCTCCCCAACTCCATGAACAAAATGTATGCATCTTGCTATCCACACAATCTTCCAAGCATTTGTAGTTGTCTCCTTCAGTCAAGTTAAATGAGTTTATCCTCAATAGCTAAATATTGCATGGGCACAACTTGTGAAATACTACTAATTCAGTATCAGATACCTGATATCAGTGTAGGTGTATGTGTTTTATTGATTTTGATGATTGATATGAAAGCAACCAGAAAGGTAATGTAGGCTAACCGATTATTTGTATTGTGATTATTTCCAGTAACCCTGTATGCAACCAATCCTGCATACTTCAGAGGCTTTACTCTTATCGCTCTGAAGGAAGGGCAAAATGGTGACCAAGAGGAGGATTATGCTGGAAATTTTCAGGTGAGAATCCGACCAAATTCATGCACATTTGCAATGCAAATGCATTCTTGGGAAACATAATTATCTGTGATGTGTAACACCGTTTTCCAAATAACAAATACAATGCTAAGCCCCAAAAATAAAACTGCACTTACCATATGATCATATAATGCATAGTTAGACTAGCAAAATAAATTAGCTTATCAGCTTTTTAATGGGAGAAAAAAGCTCTCTCTCTCTCTCTCTCTCTCTC
>NW_015515734.1:0-531 GCF_001515645.1 Sinocyclocheilus grahami | reverse complement strand
ATTGTTCAACTCATGCTCAGTTGGATCACTTTTTTTCTGACTGAGGTTTACATGAGGGCTTTTCATTTCAGTTGATTACACATTAGGATGGATAAGTTTGTCATCTCCACTTCATCTAAACTGGTCCTGTGCTTCTTAGTCTGTGTAGTGCTTAGTGAGAAAATACAGAACTCGCTAAAGGGCTGCAAGCCCACTTTTGAGTGTTTAGCATCACTTTATACCACCTTGGGAGAAAGTGGACAGGAGTGGGAGAGAATATTTGATTTGAGCAGACAAAAGAACGCCAGATGCTTCAGACTAGGGTTACTGGTAATGTGCTATAATGGACGATTACATAAGGAGGCCAAAAACAAATAGCATGGGATTTTTGGCAGAACAGCCTTTGTTTTCTGATCTTTCTGCTTGAACACAGAGTTCTAGCACAAGTCTGTAATAAGATCTGCCAAAGTCCTTGATGTACTTTATGACATAATATAGTGACACAGACACATGACATAACACACTTGGAAATGTCAAGATTAAAAAAAAAAA
>NW_015515733.1:4640-5199 GCF_001515645.1 Sinocyclocheilus grahami | reverse complement strand
TATCTGTTAAATTTCTCTGTCTATAGCTGGTCTCATAAGCCCATGGAACCTGCCGTTGTACCTCCTGACCTGGAAGATTGCCCCGGCTGTTGCTGCTGGCAATACTGTGGTGGCGAAACCCAGTGAAATGACCTCCGTCACTGCCTGGATGATGTGTCAGCTATTGGAGGAAGCTGGTGAGGGATTTGTGTGTTTATCTATGTCAGATTTTAAAAAGGAATAGTTCACCCAAAAATGAAAATTTGCTCAAAATGTACTCACTCTCAGGCCATCCAAGATGTTGATGAGTTTGTTTCTTTATCAGAACAGATTTGGAGAAATTGAGTTTTCTATCACTTGTTCACCAGTGGATCATTTGCAGTGAATGGGTGCCGTCAGAACGAGAGTCTGAAAATCTGATAAAAACATCAGAATATTCCACAAGATGTATTTGTTTATTACAAACATGCAGCTTTTCATTTCACAAGACATTAATTGATATACTGGATTATTGTGATGTTTTTAGCTGTTTGGACTGACGGCACCCATTCACTGCAGAGAATTCATTGGTGAGCAAGTG
>NW_015515733.1:0-500 GCF_001515645.1 Sinocyclocheilus grahami | reverse complement strand
AAAAAAAAAACAGACATCTATGGCATGTTTCCATTAAATATCTAGATAGAAGTGCATGTAAAAATGTTCTGTGAACAGAACAGCAGGTCATATCAGGGCAGTTTTCCATTGAGGCCCTCGGTGGGTGGAGGACATCTAATGCTCTGATGAATATTGCTGACTTGTGAGAAAAATCTCAAGTGTAATCAGGTTAAATAAACTCTGGGAAACACAAGGAGAAAGCCCTCTCCTTCTCTTTCTGTCTCTCCCCATTCATTAGCTTGTCTCTGGTGTGCGTGACCCAGGAAGAAAATGGCGGAAGATCACGTAGCTTGGAAAACTTCCTTCAAAAGGAAAAAAAAGTATGGAATATGTTTGTGTCTGTACCACCCACCCAGTCCACCCTTCTTGCCAAAAGAGGAGTGGAGTGAGATTGCTAATGACCTCTGCGAGGAACAGGTGTAGACATAGGCGTGATTTGCGGGTGGGAGGGGTGGGACATGTCCCCACCACTTTTTGCC
>NW_015515732.1:4737-5200 GCF_001515645.1 Sinocyclocheilus grahami | reverse complement strand
CAAGGGCCAAAGTGGCTAAACGCATTGTACATTGTCATAAAATGTTTTACAATGGGCTGTGGATTGTGAATACAAGTTGTGTGAACGTTGTGTTTGATGAGCAAACTTGGATGTTTTTGCTTGATGTAGTTTGAGGGCAGGGGCAATCGCTGATATTAATCCATCAAAATGAACAATGAGTTTTTGGCATGACTCCTAAACCCCACAAAACCAGAACGAAGGTGGAAAAGGCATCAAAGGTGAATTATTCTGAGCCTAATCATTTAATTCAAACGTGCATATTTTTGTCACTAATAATTGGATTATTTAGCGTTTTCAGTTTTTTTTTGTTTTTTTTGCATATGAAACAACATTAGTCACAGAAACATTACAGTTTTGTTCTAAATACTTTCGTTTTGGTGTCAAAACTTTTTTTTTTTGAAAGGTTTATTAAAATATGATTTAATTAATATTTTTATTTACA
>NW_015515732.1:0-715 GCF_001515645.1 Sinocyclocheilus grahami | reverse complement strand
GGGCACTGTGAGTCACTGCCTCCGCAGAATTATGACAATATGTTTATATGCATTTCTATTCCTAAATATATTTTTTCATATTATTTGCATATCCACACTCAACCCATATCCAATATCTTTGTTATTTTGCAAATAATGAAATCAGAACTCTTTGTTCAGACAGTGTATATAGAATAAATATTCAATGTGTATTGAATTCATATATTAATATAGGCTATATCATATTCTAATATATAATAAATCTTAAAGCTTATTTTTTAACTATTAGGATTTTTGCATCGCGACATCGCGCACATTTCCTTAGAAACTGTCATTACCGTAATGTGATTTGATAGTGTGGATTGTGTTAGTGTTTGTTGCTTAAATTAATTTAAATTAAACGCTTAACAATTAAATAAAAAATATAGCCTATGTTATTACATTAATGAATCACCATTGACAATAATGAGCCATCGACAAATAATGAGAGTGGAATTTGAATAAGAATTTGATAGGACAATTAAATGTGCTTAATTGACCCTTCGCAAAGACCCTTAGTTACGGTTGCTATCTCCGACAAGTCATGGCGCACTCACGCCACATATCACGTTCTCACGCAGGGAAAAATACATTGTGGAGTCTCAGCTTTCAAATTTTGTATTTTTTTTTTCAGAAATCAAGGTTTTTTTAATGCGCATTCCAAGTAATATCAATCAAACTGCAGTTGGGTTGTTTT
>NW_015515731.1:3457-5200 GCF_001515645.1 Sinocyclocheilus grahami | reverse complement strand
AATAATAATAATAATAAGTATGTGAACATGGGCACTGAATAAGGTGGCGACGACTATGTGGAATGACTGATAGTAATAAAGCGGATGTTGCTATACGTTACTTTACAATAAAATAACAAAAAGGTTCAAGACCGAATAGATCATTTTTGTGAAGAGAGATTAAACTCAATTCACTGCAACGTTCTTCCTGATTTGAGAAAATAATTTGAGTGAGAAAACAATGTAGTATAATGTTATTTGTCGATAAGTTGTCACTGAGAGCTCATCTGTTTCAATATTGGTCAAAATTATAATATGCGTTCCCATCTGTGCAGGCCACACACTTGAACATATCTAAGAATGTGCTTATAAAGACATGTTTGGCATTGTGCTTGTTTGTATGCACATTGGAGAGTGAGTGCTCAATGCTAGAGAAAAAACTGCAAACAGTAGCCTATAATATAATTTTTATACTTGTGGAAAGTGGATTTCTTTTCTGGGCATACAGGAATTAAGAAAACGTTTGTTTTGTTTGTCAGTGACGCCCGTAAGATTTTTTTTGCAAAGCAAGTAAGAATTCATGGCTTGTTTGTCGATCAAAACATATTTTTTCAAATAAATATCAATTGACATGTAGGCCTATTTGTAAATTAGTTTGTATTTGCTAATTTGTCTTTGAATATAAGTACAAAACTACATTTATAAAATGACACATATTCAGGCACAAACACGGACTATATTTTAACATAAGATCATATTTTAAATTACGTTGTTTTGCTCATATATTTTACAAACGGGGTTTTAATTAGCGAAGGTGTACAAATCCAAGGATATGTTCTCTTGTGCGTGTGTGTGTTTGGGTAATGTAATTTGGTCTTTATTAAACTGTGGTTTAGAAACTTTATTATACCAAATATTACAACAAACACTATTATGACATATTATGAATTTATTGTCCACTGACCACATGCCACAAACATGCACTGATACAGACATTTAAACACCTAGTATACAGAAACCTTTATACGTAATTATTTCAGATACATGTACGTTTTCACTGGAGAAAGAATGGGTGACCTTTACTTTCAAATGTGCTTTCATGTCCTTTTTTGGCGCAAATGTTTCTGCGACATTTTTGCTCTGTCCCCGCTGAAATTAAACCGCTCTGTTTCGATTTTATTATATAAGTTAAGACCTAACACCACTTTTATACCCTGTGAAACATATTGAAATACACAAGGCTTCACATTTCAAATGCAATCAAATATGAAGCAACAAATGATTAAGATTTAGCAACGATCACAACACTGGAACGTGAAAGTAGCCAAAACAATGCACACTGCCCTCATGTCAATATTATACAGGAGAACACAGATGGACCGAAACGGGGAGGTAAGTTTTTGAAATGCTCTTGTTTGCATGCTCACGAAAAAGTGAGATTGGATGTGAGTTCACGGATACGATTTTCTCTACTCATCTTCTTAAGTTTCATCCTGCGGTTTTGGAACCAGATTTTCACTTGTCTGTCAGTGAGGTTGACGCCTTTGCTTATCTCTAGACGGCGCTCCCGAGTCAGGTACATGTTGAATAAAAATTCTTTTTCTAATTCCAAGGTCTGGTGCTTTGTGTACGGACATCTTTTTTTTCTTCCACTCTTCGCGGTTAACCAGTTGCTCGTCGGTGTGTCGTTTTTAGACTCTGCAAAACAAAAAGACACAGTGAACCAACAGCAAAACAAACAAAAAAAGGAAATTAAGACCCTTT
>NW_015515731.1:0-2731 GCF_001515645.1 Sinocyclocheilus grahami | reverse complement strand
ACTTTGGGCTCTGGACTCTGCGCCGGGGAAGAGCTCCTTGTGTCCCGATCGTGCGTAAGCTTCTTTTCCACCTCGACAAAGGGCGTTGACTGCGCCTTCGGAGTCACCCTGTTCAGCTGCATTAACGTAGTGTTCGGGCTCATCGTCTCGCTGTCATAGTCCGGGTTTTTCGCCGTCGCATAAATTTGACTTAGTCTAAAATAGCCAGGGACCGGAATCTCGGGACTATCAACGGAACATGTTTCGGGAATCAGGTTGGAGTACGTGGGTATCTCGGACGAACTGACCTTTGCTCTCTTGTCGGAGTACATACAACAGTTAGTTTCTTCTTTTATGCTTTGTGAAAATGTGCAGGTGGACATCTGGTTGAGCGGTTGCTCTATTCGGCAGGACCTGCTTGGATCTGCCCAGTTATCTGTTTGAGGTATGTACGAGTGGACGTTCATGCCCATGTTTTGGTGGTTTACTTCCCCCCGTTTGCCAAGAGACGGCAGGAGTCCACAGGTTTGCATTCCATAGGTTCCCATTTCTGCAGTGGCTGGCATGTACATGTTACTGCTGGAATAAAAATCTGTTCTGCATGCGCCAATCAAGGAATCTACCAAAAACGTGTTTGCAGCAGGAGAGCTGCTGGGAAAGGACATTTTGGAGAGTATTTTTTTAAGAAGCAGGGAAGTGTCCTCTGTAAGCTGACATATCTAGCAAAACAATCCCTGTATAACCCGAAGAGTCTCTCTGCAACCACATGACACTCTCACCAATGAAATTTGAAAATGGCCTTGAGACGCAGGCTCTTCCCCGTCACGTGGGCGCACTGACACGGTTTGAAGTTTTAGACGTGGTCAACAGCGACACCTAGAACAAGGACTTGAAATTGATTCCAATACGGTCAAAATAACATTGCTAAATCCATTTTCAGAATACCATATACAATTAAGACAAAATGTGACGAAATTGGACTAATATATGTACTGCTAAAGTGCAAGGACCAGGAAAATAAATGACAGCATTCAACACAGCCTACTTTGTATTCCTTTTAACTCCAATTCAAGGTCAAGACAAGAAATGTCGGCAGACACCGCAGAAGGAATTTCTCGTAGTTCCCATTTTCAGCAGGCAAAATGCAGAGAACAATGCAGAACAAAATGAGGCGGCGGACGTGGGCCTAAACACCGCTAACTGGATTAAGGGTGAAAAGCAACAATGTGATTTCATATTTTCTTTGTTTGATTTTATCATCTGTATTCTAATCTACACCACTGATGTTGCCTGTTTGCAGTCAGACCGTTTTATCGTACGCAAAGAAAATTCAAATGTGATTACTATACAATATTTCGTGTAATACCATGTTTGTTGTTTGCTGTTATTTTCTAAATTAAATTAAATAAACATTGTACTTGTTAAATCAGAATTATATGTTAGCCAGACAGTGTATTTTATCACGTTATCATTCACATTATCATTATAAAAATGTAAGGAAGGCTATTTGTTTCTATAGCCCATATCAAACTATATAGCGGAAGTCAAAGGTTTAAATGAATATTCATCTTTGCGTAAGTAATGCAGTTCTTTTAAATGTATAGACTGAAGAGGATTTTTATAAATCAATTTAAATAAAAAAAATTATAGAGTTTTAAACGCATTTACACTTCGGTTTTAAAAATAATTAGCCTACATCTTCACTCACTCAGCAATAACATGTTATATGCAACAATCAAATTATTGTCAAAAGGTGTACACTAATATTCGTTATGACTAAATATGCAAATATGTCTGCTGAATTAAACAGCATTTACAAAGGTTATCAAATTATCTCAGAACTTGATACAATGAAAATGCGCACATAATTAAATGCTATCTTTATATGCCTTTGATTTAATCATCGGCAGTGTGTGTATTGTCACAAAGCAGTAATATTGTCGTTATATACATAAACAAATTAAATATAAAAATAGCTCTACGGAGTTATGAACTTGTTTATATAGAAATCTTAACATGATTTTAGATTAAGGAACAATCATGCCAGATTCTTTACATCATTTTAATAAAGCGTAAAAAGCACGCATGCACGCGCTAAATACGTGGGTTTCCTAGAATACACTGAAGTAAATCGTAAACACTATCAATTTTCCCAGATAAATACAAGAAATATAGAATCACTGCAGAGGGCTGACATGTGGAAACAGACATAAACATCATATTTGGAAGTATAATGTTTTGATGATCACATATGTCAAATAGGCCTACTATACGAAATGCATAATTTATCTCGGTTAGGAATTTAAAGGTAAAAACATTTATACTAATTTACACTCTAGTAAATAGTGCAGGCTATGATTCTTCGACAAAGGTTTTGTCTAGGTTATTTAATTTGTTGGCCTGTAATAAATAGATGAAATTAATAAAAATAGACCTACGATTAATAAGAGGATGCCGTAGAGATAAGTAGTGGACTCCAGATACGTTGTGCTAAAATCCATGTATCATTAGAAGTATTTCATTTTTTTTTTTTCCAGTGTACACGCAAATCTGCCGTCTCCCATGCAAGGAACGGTTTACAAAATATATTATAAAACTAAAAGCTGCTGAAGACCTTAAAAATCAGCTACGTTGTAATGGGCTATGCTTGCAATATTAAGGATGATATAGCCCAACAACAACGACGACAGATATTATTATTATTATGATTTGTTATTATTGTTAACAACAACAACAAAACAACAATAACAAT
>NW_015515730.1:4726-5200 GCF_001515645.1 Sinocyclocheilus grahami | reverse complement strand
TTCGTCTTCTTTTTGTATATGGAATGAAAGATATTGTATATTTTATTTTATGTCATATTAATAAACCACAAGTTGTAAGCTGCATTTCCAACTACACAGCTTTGTGATTATGTTTCCAAATACTGATTGGAACTGTAATTTTTTGGGGAAACACTGAATTGTTAAATTATGTTAGTACCAATGGAACTTGTAACGACCATAGTTGGTTTGCGATGCTTTTGGGAAACACTCACTTACTTATTTGTAATTTTACGATGCTTTTGGGAAACTCGCACATGCTTATTTGTAATTGCAGGGCTTATGATGCTTTTGGGAAACTCGCACATGCTTATTTTTAATTGCGATGTCCCAGACCAGACTATTTAAATGGTCCGTTGTGACTTTTGCCTTAAGCAAAGGGTGGATTTTTGAAAGTTGTAGCATCTGTGTTTTCTTTTACTCCAGGATCACCCAGAGCAGGGTTTATCACAGATA
>NW_015515730.1:2471-3171 GCF_001515645.1 Sinocyclocheilus grahami | reverse complement strand
AATATCAATTTTTTTCCAGTAATTTTCAGTGGTTTCCAGTCCTTGTGGCTATGGTTAATGTATGTCAAAATGTTAACAGTGTCTTCAGTGGAGCTCCTGGTCTCAGCTGGCTATAATAAGCACTACTGATGAAGAGCATCTGCTGGCTGATTCCAGTCATCCAAACCTATTTCAAACTCCAGTCAAGATTCCCTCATTGTTTGCTCTCCAAAATCCTCCTTACTGCTGTTGGACGGGCAAAACTGAAGATGCTTCATTTGCTGTTACAGGCCCCTTTAGGCTCAAAACACTGTGATAGGAAAGTAATTACACCAAGCCTCACAGTGTGTCTGTGTGCAGAATAAGAAATGTATCAGGTAGAAATTCATTTATAAAAACTTAAACATTTGCAAAAGAATGGGATAGTTCAGCCAAAAATGGAATTCTGTTATGTATGACCTGTATGATTTTATTTGTTTACATACATTCATTCATTTATGCATTAATTAATTCATTTAACCTCATATTTTTATTATTGTTATTATTTTTTTTTTTTTATCAGCTTTTGACATTTCCTTGTATTCCACATTCAAAAAAGAACAGCATACGGGTTTCGACATAAGGGCAAATAATGATTTCAGGATCTGTTACGTCACTCTATTGAACAGAATTTTCACAGTTTTAATGCGGACGTTCCATTATTAAATGTCTACAACACTAC
>NW_015515730.1:0-413 GCF_001515645.1 Sinocyclocheilus grahami | reverse complement strand
TATATATATATATATATATATATATGTATATGTGTATGTATATATACTGTATATACTGATCAGTGAACCATGTTTATTTATTCTGCATAGTTTTAATATTTCATCCTACAATGGATAAAGACACTCAATTAGTTTTATTAGCAAACAAGTAAATATTTTATTTTATTATCAAAATGTAAAACATTTAACTTAAAATGTTAGTTTAGAATTTATTTTTTAATATATGGTAAGAAATAGTATAAACATACAATATTAAAACAGATGTGTGATTCACAAAAACAGTGTGATTTGTGAACCAAAGTGTAGAGTTTGAACTGAGTTCAAAGTTATATGACTTCAATTGTTTAAACATCCCTTTTGATTATTAAAATTTAAGCGAACCATTAAAATGGAATCCAGAGAAGAAGAAGAAG
>NW_015515729.1:4245-5200 GCF_001515645.1 Sinocyclocheilus grahami | reverse complement strand
TCTTAACACACTTAAGTAGACTTTTAAAAAGTGCACTTTGTAATAGTCAAATTAAAACATTTTAAGTCATTGATTTAATAATCTTTTGTCATGCTTTCAAGACGTACGCTTATTTAGATTTAGTGTTGACTAACGTACTAAAGCACATGTAAAGTACTTGAATATAATTTTTACTGTAGTGTGTTGTTAGATATTACATTTTAATTTAATATTTAAAATTGACTAAATTGCAACTTGATCCATTACTATTCTGAAGTCCTAATTATGTGGGCCAAAAAAGGACAAGTTCAACTATAACACATTTTCATTTAATTGTAAAAAAATGACATGCAGTGTCTGAAAACAATACATTCAGTTCACACTTAAGTATTCTTTTAAAGCATATTACCTCCATAATAAGTCCTCTTTCTAAAAGTTTACTGAAGCGCACTTCTTTTTCACAAAGGTGCACTTGCACACTGTGCTGCAAACCTTCACAGCTAAGACTATGCGGTTGTGTGGTTATCTTCATGAAAAGCTAAACATCTCTCAAATATCATTGGATTGGTGCTTCTGCTTTCTGAGCCACAGTCCATTTCCCTTTCATTAGCATTTCATTAGCCACTAATTGTGAGCAAGGCAGACTGATCCGAGACAGAAATAGATGAGGCAGTCTCTTAACCCTTCTCTTCCCTTGCTTGTGCAACAAACATAACAATTTCAGTGCTTTCTAAAGTCTAAATCTTCCTAAAAGGCAATGCTGATGCTGGAATTGGGGACATGAGGTTTGCTTTGGAGGTGTGGACTCTCAGCAGCTCCACCCAGACCAGCCTGTGCTATAAGACTAAACACTGCACATTTTAGCATCAGTTCATCCCAAACGGGAATGTGAGGAAGTGCTAGACTCGACTCGCTCTCGGGAGAGTCCTGATTGGTTACTGAGCAAGCTGGGAAATGCTAGAAGACGGTCTCGGGT
>NW_015515729.1:0-449 GCF_001515645.1 Sinocyclocheilus grahami | reverse complement strand
AAACTTGCTTTGGAACAAATACAGAGGTTTTTAATAATGGGGGGGGGCGCGAGTAGCACAAAAGCTTGTGAGAAAATCGCAGACAGCAACAGTTACTAAGGTATAGAGAAGGGTCAATCAGCTTAGTATTTGCTAAGGAATTACGCAACCACCTAAAAACCCAGTAGACCCAGTAAAAACACATGAATGCATGCATAAATATATGTATTAATGCTTAAATAAGTTTATAGAAAAATACATAAATTTATAAAGAAATACATTAATGCATAAACAAACAAATCCATTAACACATGTATAAAGAATATGCATTCATGCATAAGTAAATTAATGCATAATTACATGCATAAATAAATGCATTTACGTTTAAATAGATAAATAAATGCATTAATACACTTATAAACAAATGCATTAATGCATAAATAAATAAATGCATACACAAAAAAACAATT
>NW_015515728.1:4780-5201 GCF_001515645.1 Sinocyclocheilus grahami | reverse complement strand
GTGAGTATATTTGTCTGTCTATAATATATGTGTCTGTTGGTATGCGTAACAATTCATAACATTTGCGTAAGTATAGCCTTTCTTTGGTGTTGTAGAAGTAAAACTGTTACTCTCAGTGGAGTCAAGGCTCCAGTATCATGTAAATCTCAACAAAAAGAGCAAAACTGGTCAGTAGAGCATAACAGAGACCACTTTTCTTGTTTAGGAATGATTTTTCCCATTCATTTTCTCCATTGGCATTTCATATCATTCTGTAATAAAGTCTTCTAAACCATGAACCACACCAGTGAGGGAGTGAACTACTAATTATGCAATTTTAACCACAATATAATCGAAGCTTATTGCAAATTATTGAAATATATAAGCTATTTGAGCGTATACAGTGAATATTATGCCAGTTGCAATGCTTTTATAAGAGCGC
>NW_015515728.1:0-492 GCF_001515645.1 Sinocyclocheilus grahami | reverse complement strand
TGCATCCTTGCTGAATAAAAGTGTTAATTTCTTTAAAAAAAAAAATCTTGAAGGCCCCAAACTATTGAAATGTAGTGTATGTTCTCATTCCACAACAACTCCTGCCATAGAAATGTATTAGGGTCACTTTAGTCAAGAGTGGTTCACCTTTTCCTCATTGAAGGTTTGATCTTCACAAGTTGTTTTTCCTCTCAGGGCCGTAAGACAGTAGAAATAGTTTAGCTTCTGTCGTGGAACTCATCTACCAGCTCCTGTTTGGAAAGGAAGAAGCTTCCAGCCTGTCAGAGCGTGTCAGTGCACATATAGACTGAACGTGGATGTGATATGCGGTGTAAGATTGGCTATGTGTATGCGTGTAGTGTGTCTGTGGGGACAGGATCTGATGCTGGTGGAGCTGTAGTCGGGCCCAGTGGTGCGTGGATAAACCCGTCAGGAGTGTCTGTTCAGCTTTGAGCTCTGACAGGGATCTCTCTCTGCCTCTGGTGTCAGTGT
>NW_015515727.1:4566-5201 GCF_001515645.1 Sinocyclocheilus grahami | reverse complement strand
TGTGTGTGTGTGCGATTGCAGCAGCGGCGTAAAGTGCTGTTACGCGGGGGTGGAGAGACAGAGGGAGAACATAAGAGAGAGAACAGAGCTTCTAATAATAACTCTGAGAGGGAACGCAATGATTGAGGCACTGAACACATGGACAGAAGAGAATAAGACAGAAAATGAAACGTAGGCTGGAGTGAGTAGATCAGCGAGAAGGACTTTAGGGTAAATGGAGATTGGAATCAAACATGGCTGATGAGGTGAAAAGAGGATCAGATGTGGAATTATGTTTATGAAACATGTATTTCAGAGCTCTTCTGTTCATGTACACATCTTCACAGTATCTGTCATGCCTAGCAGGGCTGTATTTGTCCATCAACAGCAGTGAACACGCCTCAAAACTAACTCAGAGGACTCCAGATGCGGATGTGTTTGAACGCTGGTCAGGTGTGTGTGTGTACTGTCAGAGCACTAAAACATTTAGAGGATTGCGGCAATGCTGTGACGGGACAGAGATAGCGGAGTGCTGCCCTCCTCTGGTGTGATGAAGGTTAAATATCCTCCTCTCCCTCAAGACTGTCAGGAACATCTGGAAACAAACAAACAAACAAAACCATCTGGGATTGTATCTGATATACACTCAAAAAAAA
>NW_015515727.1:0-506 GCF_001515645.1 Sinocyclocheilus grahami | reverse complement strand
AGTTAATATTAAACTGTAAAAACACAAAAGTATATTAGTGTTGGGCGATATCCTCAGTTGTCATATCGTCCTGTCATCAGCCTGTGACGATCGCTGATACACAATATTATTGTGCTAGTTTATTTAATTATGTATTTAGTTAGTTTCATTGCCAGAAAGTTAACCAACTCCAGCGTAAGGCTAAAAGCAGCCCAATGTTTTTAATATGACTGAATTTATATTTAACATGATATCAGTTTAATATAAACATTTCTAATTATAATGCTTACATTATTCAAACAGCAGCTACAGAAAACAAGCAAAGAACATGTACAGTACATCATCAAAGAACATCATCACTGACTTCAGTCTACCGCAAGTTTATGCACTTTAAAAAACACTCCCGTTATAATCAGTGAAGTCGTCTACGCTGTATGATGAATACATTCATTATACTTGCATCACACATACAGCTGCACTATGTTGTTTATGATGAGAGGATTCTCGAGAGAGCTGAATTCAGTCGG
>NW_015515726.1:2165-5202 GCF_001515645.1 Sinocyclocheilus grahami | reverse complement strand
AGGGTCAAACAATTAACGAAATTAATGAGTTTATTCAGTGTGCAACCAAACACAGGGAGAGATGAAAATGGATACCTCAGTAGAAACACAAGACGTGCTTTTTTTGTATTTGTGTTGGGAACCTACAGCTCATTAAGACTGCGAGTTATTGAGAGTTATCTGTTTAATTGTGAAATGTATTAAAAAATGTAACGCCTTAACAATGAGGGCAAGGTTCATTGATCAATAGTGGAAAATGGATCCTTTGTGGTATTATCGCAGTTAATTGTATTTCTCTGCCTGCTTGGATCAATAAACAAATTAAAAATTAAACAGAGTTTGAAAAGCATACTGTACATTAAACTTGGAAGAGATAATGTTGATTATGTTCTGAATAGCATACTAACTTACTCTTTCTGCAGTAAATATTATGTATATTGTCACTGTATGCACATTTTCTGATTGGATGACATGCTAAAATGTGCAGTACACAACATTGTGTGCATGGGATACTGTATCCCACAATGCAATGCACAGACTTGATCTTTCGTTTCCAGTGTTACGAATGCACTGGGAAAAAAATAGTGCCCTGAATAAAAACGAGTGTAGAAAGAGAAAATGTTTTACTCTGAAATTGCAAGTATCACTATTAATTACAAAGACATGAAAAGCAACACATTGAATTAAACAAGAAATTTTGAATTAGAAAGACTGGAATAGTGTTTTCTTTTAAACGTTCTCCAGTAATATTTGTTTTCTTTAAAACTTTTAAAAATCAAAAGTTTGCATGAACTTGAAAAGTTTGATTTCAGTTACACTAAAGCAATGAGTGATGTGTAAACGTGTACCAGTCTGTTTTTCGCCAAGTCAATCTAACAGACCTAGATAGTGCAACTGTAGATCAACTTTGTCTAGTATTGATATACCGTAATCAGTCTACCATCGGCCTCGGCGTTGTGCACTTGCTCTAAAAGATAGAAGGGATGTATGACGTAATTAACTCTTCAATTATTCACACTGACATATTTAAAAAGAAAGATGAAGACTATACCTCCTCAACTACAAAACAAACCCTGCTATAGCTCAGTTTTAACTGAAATTGACTGCCAAGAGTGAAATTGACTGCCTTTTGCACATAAAACTGAATAAAAAAGTATTTATTTGATAAGGCCATGAGGTCATGTGACAACAACATTGCATATAGCATTTTGTTGAAATATAGTAGGCAGTATGCAGTGTATTCTGCATAGTATTTACTAGTAGTAAGCCAATATTCACTTTCAAAGCAATCCGCCTCCAGCTATTCCCATGTTTTGTCGAATTTTTCAAAGCTATGGTCCCCAAACACTTTAAACGCATTTAAATACAGGATTCTCCCCCCTGCGGGCCTTCGGTAAAAGTCCGTCCATTTCATGTCGGACTCTAGATTGTCAGCTCTCTAATGAGGAGCCATTTTTGAGCCTGTTTGCTGTGGGCTTCATTAGTTTTCCCTTCGTCGTGAAAAGTGAGACTCGCACTTTCACAGCGCATGGGGCGGACACTATCTCAGAGTTGACACCCTGAGGTTGCAACATAGTTATGAGTGTGTTTGTGTGCGCCGCCGCCGCAGGGTGGCACCTTGGCTGTCTCTGATCGACGTATAATTACCTCAGAACAGGAAGGGGCAGGTGTTGGCAAAGGGGCTTCGGCCGTGATGGATGTTGACCCCTCCCGGGAAGGATGGCTCCTGTTGTGTCACCCTGGGGGTAGGGCAGGAAACAAGAGGCTCTTTAGAGGATAGCACCGCCATTAGGTCACGGCAGGAGTCCTCTTCTTTGCACACGCAAACACACACACACACACACACATACTGTATAAGAAAGAACAAGTGTCATCGAAGAAGAATGACCTCGCTTTTTCCGTTGGCAACACTATAGTTCAGTTCATGAGAGTTGTATAGCCCATAAACTCCCTTAATGTCTTCCCCCATCTCTTCCATCAAGAGCGCGCAATAAATATCGTGTCAGACCAAACTGCGATGCTCCTTCATGGAACACTGGCTGTTTATTAGCGGCAGGCTAACTTTAAGAGAAATGCTAACATCATTCATTAATGGGCCGCATCTTGGCTCTGATGAGGCATGTCGGCGGTGCCGGCCCAGGCGTAATGGCGCCCGGTAAACGGACGTCGTAATTGTGCGTCCAAATCGTACCGTCCACGACCTGACAGTGACAGAGCAATTATGGCGAGCCAAGCGGGCCGTGTCAAATTAGCAGCCCTGAAAAGAGCGCTCATCTCTCCCACCCAGGAAGTGAATGGTGAGTGATGGGTGAGACATGGATGCGGCACTAACGCTCTGATTTGTCAATAGCAGGTCTTCAAGAGCCGGGTGCCAGGACTCTATTGAGATGTCGAAGGTGGGGGTCCGGTGACCCGAGCAGGAAGTCTTTCACAGGGAAGGTCATCAGTCAATGTTCCTGTCAGGCGGAGATCACACGGATACCTGCAGCCCTCCGCAGTAATTACACTTGACTGAGGATGAGGAGATGTCTTCTTCTGTGGGCCTACAATGACTGCATAATTTATAATCAGCAGCAATCAGGCAAGTCAGAGAAGGAAGCTTTTGTTTTTTGGGTTGTCTGCTTAGTTCGCTGCATGGATAATCTTTATGACGTGACGGAATAAACTAGTGTGGAGACAGTTTGCTGATTCAGGACTAAATAGGAGTTCGGTCCTAAACTCACACCATTTGTTGAGTCACTTTTAAGTCACAATATGGAAAGTGCCACAGTGTTTAGAGTCTAACTAACAGCTGTCTCTAGACTAGGAGGAAATATTTTAACACACTTCATGTTTAAGGAAATGTTTTTTTCTTTTATAAAATTATAACATGTATGAGTGTGTGCCCATCTTATATCTGCCATTAATGTCACTTTCGGCTTGTCACACTCAGATTATGTTTAATTATGAATACTTTTCAGTCATAAATGTTAATGTAGATTTTCATGGAGTTTTATGTCGAGGAAGTGACATCCTCTATTTCACTTAGTGTTTGCACTTGGATACTGGTGGAAGGAAG
>NW_015515726.1:0-845 GCF_001515645.1 Sinocyclocheilus grahami | reverse complement strand
TATTCACTCTGTCCTCCACGCAACCCTGATGAAAGTGTCGTTCGTAATTCACGTTCGCTATCTACAGGGTGCTTCTGTTTTATACGTCAGAAATGTTGATAGGGCGAGGGGGAGGAAGGGGAGGGGGCGTTCCTCGGTTGACATGTTGCATGCGCGCGGCACGGATTGGGAATTTACCCAAAGAGCCATGAAAGTCGTAATCTCGTGGCCCACTTTTGATGCAAACTGTCGGTCTTGAAATGACAGGGTTTTTTTTTCGTGCCATCCTTTTCAGTGCACCCCGCTAGCCATGAGGAAAAAACAAGGAGCGGGCGGGAAGATCCTAAAAATGCGAGCCGCGGAGTTTCGAACATGCCCTTTGCAGCCGAGACCCCTCGGAGCGCAAGATTGATGGAGCTGAATGATGGAGTAGGACCACGGCTGCTTTTATAAGAAGTAGAAGAGGTCCACTTCCTTGTTTGTCTGCTGAGTTTTGGATGTGCCACATAAGACTTCCTCTTCTCCTGAGGCACCGAGGCTTGACAGAAACCCCCCCACTCTCTTTCTCCTCCCATCCCAGAGTTCCCCTTCGAATTCTCGGAATGCTCTCGTCTCTCTCTTGGTCCTGACAGGTGCACTGAGGCCAATGGGATTTGTTTCTGTGGCCGGCAGGTTGTCAAGAGAGACAGCCAATAAGCAATCAAAGTGGCATGAGTTGCTGAAACAAAGAACTAGGGTTTTTCCCCCCCTTCTCCTTTTTTATGGAGGCACGGTTTGGCGAGTCTTGCATGTATAATTAAGTGAGGGAAAAAAAGGAAAGGCCACTTAATCTTCCCCCTAATGGCGATTCCTTCCATCACTGGCTT
>NW_015515725.1:4512-5202 GCF_001515645.1 Sinocyclocheilus grahami | reverse complement strand
CAGTTTTTCCTTTCTCCCAGCATTCCATGGACTCTTTTGATCAATCGTGCTGCCTACACTGTTAACCACACAAACACAACACACTCCTACAAAGTGCACAGTGCATGCAATGAGTTGCAAAAGCATAAAACAACACCACAGAAATCAATTTAATCGGTTTGGATTTCATGTCCATGTGATGAAATGTTAGGGAAACCTGCTATGGAGAATTGCTGGCAAAAAGTGATGTTCATTTGAAAACTGTTTCCCTTAGCATCCATCATTTTACAGTCGTCTGTCATTTTGTTTTCAGTGTTTAAAAATCAGGGTTTAATGTAGGGGGAAAGAGGTAAATAATAGTATAAGTAGTAGACTGACTTTCTAGAGGGTCAGGATGGGCGACTAATGGGGTGTTTAAAGGGGAGGAATTTAAAGACACTACTTGTCTGACAAGATTGCTGTATTTGTAACAGAGGCCAGATGGAACTGTACAGGTAAACCTCACTCCCCTGCACTCCAAAAAACTAAAGGTTCTTAAATGGTTCTTTGGCAGGGTGTATGGTTCAATGAAGAACCTTTAATACCCAAAGAACCTTTCCATTGCACAAAATGTTCTATGTAGCACAGAAAGTTTCTTTAGACTACAAAATGGTTCTTCACACTCAACATGTTGTAAATATATATATATACTGTATATACATTTTTTTTTTT
>NW_015515725.1:2502-3169 GCF_001515645.1 Sinocyclocheilus grahami | reverse complement strand
AAAAAATGTATGAGTTTGGAAAAGCGACTACATTTCTGGGTGAGGACGTGAAGAAATATCTGGTAAAACTTATGTCGGATGCTTATGTTGTATGTATGTCTTACAGAGCCAATCATCTTAAATGTAGAGCGTAAGTCCAAACCCACTGATGCACAAATTCAATCTGTGTTTTACTGCTGCCTTCACTTACAAACATATGTAATCTCTCTCTTTGGCTGTCTCTCTCTCTCTCTTAATCTCTCTCTCTCTCTCTCGCTCAATCAAACACTGGTACAGAAATAGCCCTAACAGCAGTGACAACTGAGGTGTAAAATCTAAACTGTTTCTATGGGGAATAGAAGACAGGTTTGACTGCCACCACGCTACCAGTTAATAGCAGTATAGAGACTAGCATCGACACAGGCTACTGTACCAGTGATGCAGGTTACCATGTCAACAGAGTTTGATGGCACAGAACAAGCTATAATTAGAACCTGAGAAAGCAGAATTGTTTCAAAATTAGAGCTCTTAATTAAATGTGCAAGTTGGTCTTGAAAGTGAAAAACACACATTTGAATAGCAAATGCAAACATCTGCAATGCTAATTTGCTGGTAGCCTAAATAAGGGAAAAATTACGTCAATGGAAAAAACAGGATATATATATATATATATATATATATATATATA
>NW_015515725.1:0-1063 GCF_001515645.1 Sinocyclocheilus grahami | reverse complement strand
GGTCTGAATACTTTCCGTACCCACTGTATATATATATATATGCATCCTGTTTATATCACACATCAAATTGTCCCTCTATTTCTTTCCACCAGGATTCTGCTAACGGTTGTGGTGATATTCCGTATCCTGATTGTGGCCATCGTAGGTGAAACAGTGTATGAGGACGAGCAGACCATGTTTATCTGCAACACTCTCCAACCTGGGTGCAATCAGGCCTGCTACGACAAGGCTTTCCCCATCTCCCACATCCGATACTGGGTATTCCAGATCATCCTCGTTTGCACACCCAGCCTGTGCTTCATCACCTATTCAGTACACCAGTCGGACAAACAGCGTGACCGTCGCTACTCCTTCCTCTACCCAATTATGGAGAAGGACTACAGTCGTGAGAGTACCCGAAAATTACGCAACATTAATGGCATTCTGGTGCAGCATTCTGACAGTGGTGGCGGAAAAGACGAACCTGACTGCTTAGAGGTAAAGGAGATCCCAAATGCTCCGAGAGGCCTCCTGCATAGCAAGAGCTCCAAGGTACGACGACAAGAGGGCATCTCTCGCTTTTACATAATCCAGGTCGTGTTCCGCAATGCACTGGAGATAGGCTTCTTGGTGGGGCAGTATTTTCTATATGGCTTTAGTGTCCCTGGCATCTTTGAGTGTGACCGCTACCCCTGCTTGAAGGAGGTGGAGTGCTATGTATCACGGCCCACTGAGAAGACGGTTTTCCTAGTCTTCATGTTTGCAGTGAGTGGTATCTGTGTTGTGCTCAACCTTGCCGAGCTCAACCACCTCGGCTGGAGGAAAATCAAGGCTGCCATTCGAGGCGTGCAAGCCCGCAGGAAATCCATCTGTGAGATCCGCAAAAAGGACGTGGCCCACCTGTCACAACCGCCAAACCTGGGCAGGACCCAGTCCAGCGAGTCTGCTTATGTCTGATCTCCATTCACGTAAATATGGCATCACAAGGAGTGGAGCAGAGAGTGGAATGTTAAAATAACAAGGCGCTTATGGTACTTGTGCACATGTTTATAATGTCAAAGGGGGAGGGGCTCCACATAGCCAC
>NW_015515724.1:4682-5203 GCF_001515645.1 Sinocyclocheilus grahami | reverse complement strand
GGACTGCAGCTGTGACAATGTAATGCATATAAAACCGACTCATCTGGAATTGGTGTTAATATAGCATTTTTCAAAGCACAAAAAAACATATTTGGGAAAATAAAATATCTCTCAGGAGTCATGTGACATCATGTATGAGAGAGAAGAAAGACTAAAATGTTCTGGCATTGTCATCAAAAGCTGCTTTTGAAAGCCAAATATTTAATATGAAGATCAAACAAGATTGGAAAGCAGTGCATGCAACCTTTTTTAATATTTAAAAATGTTCATTATTGAATCTTCATGTTCTATTTAATGTTCTATCAGGCCGATTTTGTTGAAATTGTATATTTTTTTTCTGAGAGCCACAGCAGTTTTAGTTGATTTCCAATTAGCTAATGGTTAACCTAATTTATCTGAGCAAAGCATTTTTATATATATTATTTTATTTTAATTTTTTAAACAGCCAATGCTGCTGCTACACGAATAAAAGCTTCAAACAGAATTTCAATATGCTGCTTCATTAATCTTTACAAGACTAC
>NW_015515724.1:0-1224 GCF_001515645.1 Sinocyclocheilus grahami | reverse complement strand
TTTTATCTTTTGCATAAATTGCTTGCTTTGATCATTTCGAATGCGGGGCCTTTCTCAGATCTCGAGTGTGTCGATGTCAGCCTGTCTGGGGAAGTTTGTCACAATTGCTTTCAGGCATGTCAAACAAACAACACACACTCCAGAAATGGTTCTCTCACGCTCCCATGCACATTTTCTCCTGATTTTGCTCCCCTTCTTGTTGATTCGAGGCCCCTTTTCTGCTGAAATCTATCTTTAAATTCTCACTTCGGTTCTTCTAAATCAAAGCTTGTCTGCCGTCAGTATGACAGCCGTAAAATGTACGTGTCTGGATGATTGTGGTCTTGCACCACTAAATCAAAGCAGCCCATCTAGAGATGAAAATCATACAGTGCTATCTCTGTCAATCTCTCTCTGGCAGATGGCGAAAGGGCAAAGGAGACAAAGATCATATATCTGACCTGTATACGGTTTCCATCATGAGCAATTTACTTCTGTATCATCTTCAGATGAAAACAAACACCATAGATAGAAATGAATGACACCCGCAGATCCGCAAATACACATCATATGCACTCTGTATGGAAGTAACATGCATTTTGCACCAAAGCAAACAGCTGTTTAGCTGAGAAAGGAAAAGACGTCAACTTTGGGTGAGTGGCAACTCGAGATCATTTGGGATTTGGTGTCAGATGCTCCTTGCTGAAATTTCCACATCAACTAAATCAAATGGTGCTAATTAGACTCCCAATTAGGTGAAAGTGAACATTCCAAAACCTGCAGTTGCTAATTAGCTAAAGTTGACATGAAAACAGACTCATTGGTATTACTGAAGTCTTAACTACATAATACAGGGAAAATAAGCTCACAGTTGCCCACAAGTAATTAGGAACCAAGTCATTTTACACAAAAGATATTTATCTAATTATTCAAACTAGCCTATGGCCTTCTGCGTCCCACAGAGACGAGACTGTTTGGCCTTTAGAGGATAAGAGATGCATTGATATCAAGGTTGCAAGCAACAGAAAATTGTCAGAAAGGCAGCTTGCAGGGAAAATAGCTTGATTTTCTGAAAAAAAAGGACACGTGGAGGACTTCGGTCTTCTTTAATATGCATAACGCTAGTAAAACTCTATTTCCATCCGGATGACATTACGCCACGTCCCTCGTTTCAATCAGAACGCATAGTCTTTGTATAGCCTCTAATTTGAAACAAAAGCTATAAATTGCTCTCTGACTGCCATT
>NW_015515723.1:4513-5204 GCF_001515645.1 Sinocyclocheilus grahami | reverse complement strand
GCCAGCGCTAATGGAAATATATACTTTGGACTGGACATTTTAAGCATCTCACCGGTTATGATTGATACAGTACAAGACGTTTAGTCATCTGCTTTCACCCCATCAGAATGTGTGCAGTTGTTTTGCTGAACTTTATCCACTGAATGCTCTGCTGATTTATCAGTCTGACACTTCAGTTACTGAGCACTATATATTAAAAAGATTTGGAAGGGGTATGTTCTTCGTAGAGACAGCATGGAAAAGGTAATTGATCTTAGGATTTTCAAACATCTTTAGCTTGATCCATAAAATAGAGAATTGTAAAGAGCAAAAGCTACAATACATATTGTCTGACTATTTGAAAAAAAGGCTTGCTGTTACTTCCAGAAACATCAGGCCCATTCAAACGAAAATAAACTATTTTCATGCAAGATTGTTTGGTGGGGGAAAAAAAGGTATTTGTCTAAAATATGGTGGCAGAAATAATCCTTTCAAATGATTACATTTGGTCAGTCCAGTCTATAAAATCCTTTGCTTTAATGTTTGTTTCGCTTACCTTTTAAAAGTTTGTGGTCAGTAATGTTATGTTGTTATAATTTAAAATAAGTGTTTTCTATTTGAATATATTTTAAAATGTATTTTTATTCCTGGGATGGCAAAGCTGAAGTTTCAACATCATTACTCCAGTCTTCAGTGTCACATGATCCTTCAG
>NW_015515723.1:2458-2745 GCF_001515645.1 Sinocyclocheilus grahami | reverse complement strand
AAAAAAATGAGGTCGGTTTTATTCAGCAATCCCTCAAATTCATTTTCTCATTACTGCTACTGCAGTAGCTATTTTTCAGTCCTCCAAATTTCTTATGCTTGTGAAATCTTTACATTGAGCGCTTTACCAGATGTTCCATATTTATAATTTATTTTATAGAATTGAATATTTTATGATTTATAGGGTAAGACTGAGGAAGATGCCCTCTTAAGAACAATGCGCATTTACTTTTAAGTTGTAACATACAGGTGAATCTCAATAAATTAGAATGTCATGGAAAAGTTCAT
>NW_015515723.1:0-441 GCF_001515645.1 Sinocyclocheilus grahami | reverse complement strand
CTTACCTTAAGGGTCTAATTGTATATTTTTACTTACAAAAAAAAAGGTATTCCACAAATTGTAAAAACATCTTACCGATCTTGCCCTGGATTTAATGTCATATAATATTTTTCAGGTGGTTTGATGAGCGTTCATGATGAATCTTTGCAACTGTAACCTCAAATTCTTTCATATAAAATTGTCATCTTTGTTTAAAATGCTGATATATAGTTTGTGCGATGTCTCTGCTGTCGCTGTTGCTCCATTGCATTGCTGTAGGTGAAGTGAAGCATGTAGCCCTTCTGATTGGGGTGTTAATAAAATTCATTTATTCATACATCTGTGTGCATAATTTATTCACCCAGAATAACATTAATCCCTAATTTTGTCATAATGCTCATCCAATAATTGCCATAAGACCATGGCACGTTCCCTTCACTAACGGACTTCTGGAAGGGCCTT
>NW_015515722.1:4049-5204 GCF_001515645.1 Sinocyclocheilus grahami | reverse complement strand
GGGGGGGGGTCTCAGAGGAGAGAATGAAGGCAATGCATCCTCCCACAAATCATTGGATGAACAAATAATCAACAGCACAAACATAAAACAAAATAAATATTAGCAATTTAACATGAAGAAGTGTCTAAAGTACTCCCTTTCATAAAACAACATTGAGGCAGCATCTCTTTTACCTCCCTTGAGCGCACTGTTTATAGAGCAGCTTGTTCTTAACATTGCTGTGAAAGATTACGCTGTCAGTGCATTAATGCTTTATTTTCCTGTTCCTTGTGTATTGTTACTTATTTATTCCCTTTCATTGTACTTTTTATGTTTAACTAAATGTATTATTGTCTGTATGTTACAGTACAAGCCAAAATATATTTTTGTGTATAAAGTTATCCTTAACTAAAATTAAAATCATAAAACATGTTCATTAGATGAAATAAAATAAATATTAACACAAATAAAATATACAAACTTGACTCTTTTTTTTTAATGAACTCAAACAAAAAACTAAAATTATAAATATAAAAACAGTAAATATAAAAATCTAATCTAAATCAGCATATTAATAAAAATATATTATTTATTATATACTAAAATAACACTGTATAAATCCATCCTTCAATGAGGTGAATATAACTGATTTCCAAATATTTTTCATGCCGCATTTGTATTGAAATTATTCAGTTCTTATGCCAAGCTTACTCTGTTGTGTCTTCCTGTCAGAAAAAATTTGGACAAATATTTAGACACATGAGCCAGCATAAATTTTGCTATGTAAAGGTGCCAGTGTTTTCTTCCAGTATGAATTTTAATGTAGACTTCAGCAGTAAATACAGAGTCTGAATTGCTCTCTTTGAATGATTCTACTTGCAGCAATAGTAGATGAAACCCATCTTGCTGACCACAGTTGCAAAAAACCTCCCAGCAGGAGCATCCCTGAAGAGAAACTTTCATCGCAGCTTCCTGTGACCACACTCACCTATAAGGATTTCCTTGACTGTCACAGCATGGATAATCTTTTCACCTCTTCCTTCCCTGTTTCATGCCAGAACTCTAGAGACTATAATCTCACAACCGTCTGTCCTGACAACCAAACTGTAAACTCCACGTCTCCAGCTCTGCTTAACCCTCCAGCATTTGGGATGTCCTACTTCACCATGACCCTTG